>NC_079193.1:67472518-67772518 GCF_029499605.1 Hyla sarda
TAGCTGGTAGAGATAAGCAAACTTACAGTAAATTCGATTTGTCACGAACTTCTCGGCTCAGCAGTTGATGGCTTTTCCTGCATAAATTAGTTCAGCTTACACGTGCTCCCCTGGGCTGGAAAAGGTGGATACAGTCCTAGGAGACTCTTTCCTAGGACTGTATCCACCTTTTCCAGCACACCAGAGCACCAGAAAGCTGAACTAATTTATGCAGGAAAAGTCAGCAACCGCCGAGCATAGAAGATCGTGACGATTCGAATTTACTTTAAGTTCGCTCATCTCTAATAGCTGGCTATGGGAACATTACTGTATTATCTATTAAGAGCACAGTGAATTGAAAGACACTGTGCCCTAATAGAGGTCTCCTCCTCCCCTTACAGCCTTCCTATCCATCTCCAAAATTGGTGCCTTACCAATTCTTTGCATCATTTTATGCAAATGACAGTACACAGAAACGCTTCCATAGCCTACAATCTCAAAAAATGTTAATCAAAATTTTTAAAATTCACCAATTTTGTCAAATCAACATACATAACGTCTCAAGAAGTTATATGCTTTTGAAGTGATGAAAAAATATTTCAGTCTCATGATTTTGATTAAAAATCATGGACAGTAAAAAAAAAAAAAACTATGATTTGGGTTAAAAAAAATTGTACAAATAGGAATACAAAAAAATCGTAACAATAGCTGGCAAGTACAGCACACTACTGGTACAAATTTACACATAGCAAAACTACACATTTTACATACAGAATTAAAACAACAAGATTTCTTATTACTAGGCTTTTGTGATTAAAAAAAAAGTGCCACTTCCTGTCAAAAACAAATAGCACAATGTTAAACTGAGTTACGATAGCTGGCTATGGGAACATTACTGTATTATCTATTAAGAGCACAGCGAAATGAAAGACACTGTGCCCTAATAGAGGCCTCCTCCTCCCCTTACAGCCTTCCTATCCATCTCCAAAATTGATGCCTTACCAATTCTTTGCATCATTTTATGCAAATGACAGTACACAGAAACACTTCCATAGCCTACAATCTCAAAAAATTTTAACCAAAATTTTTAAAATTCACCAATTTTTTCAAATCAACATACATAACGTCTCAAGGAGTTATATGCTGTTGAAGTGAAGAAAAAAAATTTCAGTCTCATGATTTTGGTTAAAAATCATGGACAGTAAAAAAAAACCTATGATTTGGGTAAAAAAAAGGTACAAATAGGAATTAAAAAAATTATCACAATAGCTGGCAAGTACAGCACACTATTGCACATAGCAAAACTACACATTTTACATACAGATTTAAAACAACAAGATTTCTTCTTACTAGGCTTTTGAGTGCCACTTCCTGTCAAAAACAAATAGCACAATGTTAAACTGAGTTACGATAGCTGGCTATGGGAACATTACTGTATTATCTATTAAGAGCACAGCGAAATGAAAGACACTGTGCCCTAATAGAGGCCTCCTCCTCCCCTTACAGCCTTCCTATCCATCTCCAAAATTGGTGCCTTACCAATTCTTTGCATCATTTTATGCAAATGACAGTACACAGAAACACTTCCATAGCCTACAATCTCAAAAAATTTTAACCCAAATTTTTCAAATTCACCAATTTTGTCAAATCAACATACATAACGTCTCAAGAAGTTATATGCTGTTGAAGTGAAGAAAAAATGTTTCAGTCTCATGATTTTGGTTAAAAATCATGGACAGTAAAAAAAAAAAATATGATTTGGGTTAAAAAAAATGGTACAAATAGGAATAAAAAAAAATCATAACAATAGCTGGCAAGTACAGCACACTACTGGTACATATTTACACATAGCAAAACTACACATTTTACATACAGATTTAAAACAACAAGATTTCTTCTTACTAGGCTTTTGAGTGCCACTTCCTGTCAAAAACAAATAGCACAATATTAAACTAAGTTACGATAGCTGGCTATGGAAACATTACTGTATTATCTATTAAGAGCACAGCGAAATGAAAGACACTGTGCCCTAATAGAGGCCTCCTCCTCCCCTTACAGCCTTCCTATCCATCTCCAAAATTGGTGCCTTACCAATTCTTTGCATCATTTTATGCAAATGACAGTACACAGAAACGCTTCCATAGCCTACAATCTCAAAAAAATTTAACCCAAATTTTTAAAATTCACCAGTTTTGTCAAATCAACATACATAACGTCTCAAGAAGTTATATGCTGTTGAAGTGATGAAAAAATATTTCAGTCTCATGATTTTGATTAAAAATCATGGACAGTAAAAAAAAAAACTATGATTTGGGTTAAAAAAAATTGTACAAATAGGAATACAAAAAAATCGTAACAATAGCTGGCAAGTACAGCACACTATTGGTACAAATTTACACATAGCAAAACTACACATTTTACATACAGATTTAAAACAACAAGATTTCTTATTACTAGGCTTTTGTGATAAAAAAAGTGCCACTTCCTGTCAAAAACAAATAGCACAATGTTAAACTGAGTTACGATAGCTGGCTATGGGAACATTACTGTATTATCTATTAAGAGCACAGCGAAATGAAAGACACTGTGCCCTAATAGAGGCCTCCTCCTCCCCTTACAGCCTTCCTATCCATCTCCAAAATTGGTGCCTTACCAATTCTTTGCATCATTTTATGCAAATGACAGTACGCAGAAATGCTTCCATAGCCTACAATCTCAAAAAATTTTAACCAAAATTTTTCAAATTCACCAATTTTGTCAAATCAACATACATAACGTCTCAAGGAGTTATATGCTGTTGAAGTGAAGAAAAAAAATTTCAGTCTCATGATTTTGGTTAAAAATCATGGACAGTAAAAAAAAACTATGATTTGGGTAAAAAAAAGGTACAAATAGGAATTAAAAAAATTATCACAATAGCTGGCAAGTACAGCACACTATTGGTACAAATTTACACATAGCAAAACTACACATTTTACATACAGATTTAAAACAACAAGATTTCTTCTTACTAGGCTTTTGAGTGCCACTTCCTGTCAAAAACAAATAGCACAATGTTAAACTGAGTTACGATAGCTGGCTATGGGAACATTACTGTATTATCTATTAAGAGCACAGCGAAATGAGACACTGTGCCCTAATAGAGGCCTCCTCCTCCCCTTACAGCCTTCCTATCCATCTCCAAAATTGGTGCCTTACCAATTCTTTGCATCATTTTATGCAAATGACAGTACGCAGAAATGCTTCCATAGCCTACAATCTCAAAAAATTTTAACCAACATTTTTAAAATTCACCAATTTTGTCAAATCAACATACATAACGTCTCAAGGAGTTATATGCTGTTGAAGTGAAGAAAAAAAAATTCAGTCTCATGATTTTGGTTAAAAATCATGGACAGTAAAAAAAAAACCCTATGATTTGGGTAAAAAAAAGGTACAAATAGGAATTAAAAAAATTATCACAATAGCTGGCAAGTACAGCACACTATTGGTACAAATTTACACATAGCAAAACTACACATTTTACATACAGATTTAAAACAACAAGATTTCTTATTACTAGGCTTTTGTGATAAAAAAAAAGTGCCACTTCCTGTCAAAAACAAATAGCACAATGTTAAACTGAGTTACGATAGCTGGCTATGGGAACATTACTGTATTATCTATTAAGAGCACAGCGAAATGAAAGACACTGTGCCATAATAGAGGCCTCCTCCTCCCCTTACAGCCTTCCTATCCATCTCCAAAATTGGTGCCTTACCAATTCTTTGCATCATTTTATGCAAATGACAGTACACAGAAACACTTCCATAGCCTACAATCTCAAAAAATTTTAACCCAAATTTTTAAAATTCACCAATTTTGTCAAATCAACATACATAACGTCTCAAGAAGTTATATGCTGTTGAAGTGAAGAAAAAATTTTTCAGTCTCATGATTTTGGTTAAAAATCATGGACAGTAAAAAAAAACAACTATGATTTGGGTTAAAAAAATGGTACAAATAGGAATACAAAAAAATCATAACAATAGCTGGCAAGTACAGCACACTATTGGTACAAATTTACACATAGCAAAACTACACATGTCATATAGAGATTTAAAAACAACAAGATTCCTTCTTACTAGGCTTTTGTAATTAAAAAAAAGTGCCACCTTCTGTCAAAAACAAATAGCACAATGTTAAACTGAGTTAAGATAGCTAGTAGAGATGAGCGAACTTACAGTAGATTTGATTAGTCACAAACTTCTCGGCTCGGCAGTTGATGACTTTTCCTGCATAAATTAGTTCAGCTTTCAGATGCTCCCGTGGGCTGGAAAAGGTGGATACAGTCCTAGGAGACTCTTTCCTAGGACTGTATCCGCCTTTTCCAGCCCACCGGAGCACCGGAAAGCTGAACTAATTTATGCAGGAAAAGTCAGCAATCGCCGAGCCGAGGAGTTTGTGATGAATCAAATTTACTGTAAGTTCGCTCATCTCTAATAGCTGGCTATGGGAACATTACTGTATTATCTATTAAGAGCACAGCTAAATGAAAGACACTGTGCCTTAATAAAGGCCTCCTCCTCCCCTTACAGCCTTCCTATCCATCTCCAAAATTGGTGCCTTACCAATTCTTTGCATCATTTTATGCAAATGACAGCACACAGAAACTCTTCCCTAGCCTACAATCTCAAAAAATTTTAACCCAAATTTTTAAAATTCACCAATTTTGTCAAATCAACATACATAACGTCTCAAGAAGTTATATGCTGTTGAAGTGAAGAAAAAATGTTTCAGTCTCATGATTTTGGTTAAAAATCATGGACAGTAAAAAACAAAACCCTATGATTTGGGTAAAAAAAAGGTACAAATAGGAATTAAAAAAATTATCACAATAGCTGGCAAGTACAGCACACTATTGGTACAAATTTACACATAGCAAAACTACACATTTTACATACAGATTTAAAACAACAAGATTTCTTCTTACTAGGCTTTTGAGTGCCACTTCCTGTCAAAAACAAATAGCACAATGTTAAACTGAGTTACGATAGCTGGCTATGGGAACATTACTGTATTATCTATTAAGAGCACAGTGAAATGAAAGACACTGTGCCCTAATAGAGGCCTCCTCCTCCCCTTACAGCCTTCCTATCCATCTCCAAAATTGGTGCCTTACCAATTCTTTGCATCATTTTATGCAAATGACAGTACACAGAAACGCTTCCATAGCCTACAATCTCAAAAAATGTTAATCAAAATTTTTAAAATTCACCAATTTTGTCAAATCAACATACATAACGTCTCAAGAAGTTATATGCTGTTGAAGTGATGAAAAAATATTTCAGTCTCATGATTTTGATTAAAAATCATGGACAGTAAAAAAAAAAAAACTATGATTTGGGTTAAAAAAAATTGTACAAATAGGAATACAAAAAAATCGTAACAATAGCTGGCAAGTACAGCACACTACTGGTACAAATTTACACATAGCAAAACTACACATTTTACATACAGATTTAAAACAAGATTTCTTATTACTAGGCTTTTGTGATAAAAAAAAGTGCCACTTCCTGTCAAAAACAAATAGCACAATGTTAAACTGAGTTACGATAGCTGGCTATGGGAACATTACTGTATTATCTATTAAGAGCACAGCGAAATGAAAGACACTGTGCCCTAATAGAGGCCTCCTCCTCCCCTTACAGCCTTCCTATCCATCTCCAAAATTGGTGCCTTACCAATTCTTTGCATCATTTTATGCAAATGACAGTACACAGAAACACTTCCATAGCCTACAATCTCAAAAAATTTTAACCCAAATTTTTCAAATTCACCAATTTTGTCAAATCAACATACATAACGTCTCAAGAAGTTATATGCTGTTGAAGTGAAGAAAAAATGTTTCAGTCTCATGATTTTGGTTAAAAATCATGGACAGTAAAAAAAAAAACTATGATTTGGGTTAAAAAAAAGGTACAAATAGGAATTAAAAAAATTATCACAATAGCTGGCAAGTACAGCACACTATTGGTACAAATTTACGCATAGCAAAACTACACATTTTACATACAGATTTAAAACAACAAGATTTCTTCTTACTAGGCTTTTGAGTGCCACTTCCTGTCAAAAACAAATAGCACAATGTTAAACTGAGTTACGATAGCTGGCTATGGGAACATTACTGTATTATCTATTAAGAGCACAGCGAAATGAAAGACACTGTGCCCTAATAGAGGCCTCCTCCTCCCCTTACAGCCTTCCTATCCATCTCCAAAATTGGTGCCTTACCAATTCTTTGCATCATTTTATGCAAATGACAGTACGCAGAAATGCTTCCATAGCCTACAATCTCAAAAAATTTTAACAAACATTTTTAAAATTCACCAATTTTGTCAAATCAACATACATAACGTCTCAAGGAGTTATATGCTGTTGAAGTGAAGAAAAAAAAATTCAGTCTCATGATTTTGGTTAAAAATCATGGACAGTAAAAAAAAATCCTATGATTTGGGTAAAAAAAAGGTACAAATAGGAATTAAAAAAATTATCACAATAGCTGGCAAGTACAGCACACTATTGGTACAAATTTACACATAGCAAAACTACACATTTTACATACAGATTTAAAACAACAAGATTTCTTATTACTAGGCTTTTGTGATAAAAAAAGAAATGTGCCACTTCCTGTCAAAAACAAATAGCACAATGTTAAACTGAGTTAAGATAGCTGGTAGAGATAAGCAAACTTAGAGTAAATTCGATTTGTCACGAACTTTTCGGCTCGGCAGTTGATAGCTTTTCCTGCATAAATTAGTTCAGCTTACAGGTGCTCCCCTGGGCTGGAAAAGGTGGATACAGTCTTAGGAGACTCTTTCCTAGGACTGTATCCACCTTTTCCAGCACACCAGAGCACCGGAAAGCTGAACTAATTTATGCAGGAAAAGTCAGCAACCGCCGAGCATAGAAGATCGTGACGATTCGAATTTACTTTAAGTTCGCTCATCTCTAATAGCTGGCTATGGGAACATTACTGTATTATCTATTAAGAGCACAGTGAATTGAAAGACACTGTGCCCTAATAGAGGCCTCCTCCTCCCCTTACAGCCTTCCTATCCATCTCCAAAATTGGTGCCTTACCAATTCTTTGCATCATTTTATGCAAATGACAGTACACAGAAACGCTTCCATAGCCTACAATCTCAAAAAATGTTAATCAAAATTTTTAAAATTCACCAATTTTGTCAAATCAACATACATAACGTCTCAAGAAGTTATATGCTGTTGAAGTGAAGAAAAAATGTTTCAGTCTCATGATTTTGGTTAAAAATCATGGACAGTAAAAAAAAAAAACTATGATTTGGGTAAAAAAAAGGTACAAATAGGAATACAAAAAAATTATCACAATAGCTGGCAAGTACAGCACACTATTGGTACAAATTTACACATAGCAAAACTACACATGTCATATAGAGATTTAAAAACAACAAGATTCCTTCTTACTAGGCTTTTGTAATTAAAAAAAAGTGCCACCTTCTGTCAAAAACAAATAGCACAATGTTAAACTGAGTTAAGATAGCTAGTAGAGATGAGCGAACTTACAGTAGATTTGATTAGTCACAAACTTCTCGGCTCGGCAGTTGATGACTTTTCCTGCATAAATTAGTTCAGCTTTCAGATGCTCCCGTGGGCTGGAAAAGTTGGATACAGTCCTAGGAGACTCTTTCCTAGGACATCATCCACCTTTTCCAGCCCACCGGAGCACCGGAAAGCTGAACTAATTTATGCAGGAAAAGTCAGCAACCGCCGAGCCGAGGAGTTTGTGATGAATCAAATTTACTGTAAGTTCGCTCATCTCTAATAGCTGGCTATGGGAACATTACTGTATTATCTATTAAGAGCACAGCGAAATGAAAGACACTGTGCCCTAATAGAGGCCTCCTCCTCCCCTTACAGCCTTCCTATCCATCTCCAAAATTGGTGCCTTACCAATTCTTTGCATCATTTTATGCAAATGACAGTACACAGAAACTCTTCCCTAGCCTACAATCTCAAAAAATTTTAACCCAAATTTTTAAAATTCACCAATTTTGTCAAATCAACATACATAACGTCTCAAGAAGTTATATGCTGTTGAAGTGAAGAAAAAATGTTTCAGTCTCATGATTTTGGTTAAAAATCATGGACAGTAAAAAAAAACAACTATGATTTGGGTTAAAAAAAATGGTACAAATAGGAATACAAAAAAATCATAACAATAGCTGGCAAGTACAGCACACTATTGGTACAAATTTACACATAGCAAAACTACACATTTTACATACAGATTTAAAACAACAAGATTTCTTCTTACTAGGCTTTTGAGTGCCACTTCCTGTCAAAAACAAATAGCACAATGTTAAACTGAGTTACGATAGCTGGCTATGGGAACATTACTGTATTATCTATTAAGAGCACAGTGAAATGAAAGACACTGTGCCCTAATAGAGGCCTCCTCCTCCCCTTACAGCCTTCCTATCCATCTCCAAAATTGGTGCCTTACCAATTCTTTGCATCATTTTATGCAAATGACAGTACACAGAAACACTTCCATAGCCTACAATCTCAAAAAATTTTAACCCAAATTTTTAAAATTCACCAATTTTGTCAAATCAACATACATAACGTCTCAAGAAGTTATATTCTGTTGAAGTGAAGAAAAAATGTTTCAGTCTCATGATTTTGGTTAAAAATCATGGACAGTAAAAAAAAAAACTATGATTTGGGTTAAAAAAAATGGTACAAATAGGAATAAAAAAAGATCATAACAATAGCTGGCAAGTACAGCACACTACTGGTACATATTTACACATAGCAAAACTACACATTTTACATACAGATTTAAAACAACAAGATTTCTTCTTACTAGGCTTTTGAGTGCCACTTCCTGTCAAAAACAAATAGCACAATATTAAACTGAGTTACGATAGCTGGCTATGGAAACATTACTGTATTATCTATTAAGAGCACAGCGAAATGAAAGACACTGTGCCCTAATAGAGGCCTCCTCCTCCCCTTACAGCCTTCCTATCCATCTCCAAAATTGGTGCCTTACCAATTCTTTGCATCATTTTATGCAAATGACAGGACGCAGAAATGCTTCCATAGCCTACAATCTCAAAAAATTTTAACCCAAATTTTTAAAATTCACCAATTTTGTCAAATCAACATACATAACGTCTCAAGAAGTTATATGCTGTTGAAGTGAAGAAAAAATGTTTCAGTCTCATGATTTTGGTTAAAAATCATGGACAGTAAAAAAAAAAAACTATGATTTGGGTTAAAAAAAATGGTACAAATAGGAATAAAAAAAATCATAACAATAGCTGGCAAGTATAGCACACTACTGGTACATATTTACACATAGCAAAACTACACATTTTACATACAGATTTAAAACAACAAGATTTCTTCTTACTAGGCTTTTGAGTGCCACTTCCTGTCAAAAACAAATAGCACAATATTAAACTGAGTTACGATAGCTGGCTATGGAAACATTACTGTATTATCTATTAAGAGCACAGCGAAATGAAAGACACTGTGCCCTAATAGAGGCCTCCTCCTCCCCTTACAGCCTTCCTATCCATCTCCAAAATTGGTGCCTTACCAATTCTTTGCATCATTTTATGCAAATGACAGTACGCAGAAATGCTTCCATAGCCTACAATCTCAAAAAATTTTAACCAGAATTTTTAAAATTCACCAATTTTGTCAAATCAACATACATAACGTCTCAAGGAGTTATATGCTGTTGAAGTGAAGAAAAAAAATTTCAGTCTCATGAGTTTGGTTAAAAATCATGGACAGTAAAAAAAAAACCTATGATTTGGGTAAAAAAAAGGTACAAATAGGAATTAAAAAAATTATCACAATAGCTGGCAAGTACAGCACACTATTGGTACAAATTTACACATAGCAAAACTACACATTTTACATACAGATTTAAAACAACAAGATTTCTTCTTACTAGGCTTTTGAGTGCCACTTCCTGTCAAAAACAAATAGCACAATGTTAAACTGAGTTACGATAGCTGGCTATGGGAACATTACTGTATTATCTATTAAGAGCACAGTGAAATGAAAGACACTGTGCCCTAATAGAGGCCTCCTCCTCCCCTTACAGCCTTCCTATCCATCTCCAAAATTGGTGCCTTACCAATTCTTTGCATCATTTTATGCAAATGACAGTACACAGAAACACTTCCATAGCCTACAATCTCAAAAAATTTTAACCAACATTTTTAAAATTCACCAATTTTGTCAAATCAACATACATAAAGTCTCAAGGAGTTATATGCTGTTGAAGTGAAGAAAAAAAAATTCAGTCTCATGAGTTTGGTTAAAAATCATGGACAGTAAAAAAAACCCTATGATTTGGGTAAAAAAAAGGTACAAATAGGAATTTAAAAAATTATCAGAATAGCTGGCAAGTACAGCACACTATTGGTACAAATTTACACATAGCAAAACTACACATTTTACATACAGATTTAAAACAACAAGATTTCTTCTTACTAGGCTTTTGAGTGCCACTTCCTGTCAAAAACAAATAGCACAATGTTAAACTGAGTTACGATAGCTGGCTATGGGAACATTACTGTATTATCTATTAAGAGCACAGCGAAATGAAAGACACTGTGCCCTAATAGAGGCCTCCTCCTCCCCTTACAGCCTTCCTATCCATCTCCAAAATTGGTGCCTTACCAATTCTTTGCATCATTTTATGCAAATGACAGTACACAGAAACACTTCCATAGCCTACAATCTCAAAAAATTTTAACCAACATTTTTAAAATTAACCAATTTTGTCAAATCAACATACATAACGTCTCAAGAAGTTATATGCTGTTGAAGTGAAGAAAAAATGTTTCAGTCTCATGATTTTGGTTAAAAATCATGGACAGTAAAAAAAAAAAACTATGATTTGGGTTAAAAAAAATGGTACAAGTAGGAATACAAAAAAATCATAACAATTGCTGGCAAGTACAGCACACTATTGGTACAAATTTACACATAGCAAAACTACACATTTTACATACAGATTTAAAACAACAAGATTTCTTCTTACTAGGCTTTTGAGTGCCACTTCCTGTCAAAAACAAATAGCACAATGTTAAACTGAGTTACGATAGCTGGCTATGGGAACATTACTCTATTATCTATTAAGAGCACAGCAAAATGAAAGACACTGTGCCCTAATAGAGGCCTCCTCCTCCCCTTACAGCCTTCCTATCCATCTCCAAAATTGGTGCCTTACCAATTCTTTGCATCATTTTATGCAAATGACAGTACACAGAAACGCTTCCATAGCCTACAATCTCAAAAAATTTTAACCCAAATTTTTAAAATTCACCAATTTTGTCAAATCAACATACATAACGTCTCAAGAAGTTATATGCTGTTGAAGTGATGAAAAAATATTTCAGTCTCATGATTTTGGTTAAAAATCATGGACAGTAAAAAAAAAAAAACTATGATTTGGGTTAAAAAAAATGGTACAAGTAGGAATACAAAAAAATCATAACAATTGCTGGCAAGTACAGCACACTATTGGTACAAATTTACACATAGCAAAACTACACATTTTACATACAGATTTAAAACAACAAGATTTCTTATTACTAGGCTTTTGTGATAAAAAAAAGTGCCACTTCCTGTCAAAAACAAATAGCACAATGTTAAACTGAGTTACGATAGCTGGCTATGGGAACATTACTGTATTATCTATTAAGAGCACAGCGAAATGAAAGACACTGTGCCCTAATAGAGGCCTCCTCCTCCCCTTACAGCCTTCCTATCCATCTCCAAAATTGGTGCCTTACCAATTCTTTGCATCATTTTATGCAAATGACAGTACGCAGAAATGCTTCCATAGCCTACAATCTCAAAAAATTTTAACCAACATTTTTAAAATTCACCAATTTTGTCAAATCAACATACATAACGTCTCAAGGAGTTATATGCTGTTGAAGTGAAGAAAAAAAAATTCAGTCTCATGATTTTGGTTAAAAATCATGGACAGTAAAAAAAACCCCTATGATTTGGGTAAAAAAAAGGTACAAATAGGAATTAAAAAAATTATCACAATAGCTGGCAAGTACAGCACACTATTGGTACAAATTTACACATAGCAAAACTACACATTTTACATACAGATTTAAAACAACAAGATTTCTTATTACTAGGCTTTTGTAATAAAAAAAAATGTGCCACCTCCTGTCAAAAACAAATAGCACAATGTTAAACTGAGTTAAGATAGCTGGTAGAGATAAGCAAACTTACAGTAAATTCGATTTGTCACGAACTTCTCGGCTCAGCAGTTGATGGCTTTTCCTGCATAAATTAGTTCAGCTTACAGGTGCTCCCCTGGGCTGGAAAAGGTGGATACAGTCCTAGGAGACTCTTTCCTAGGACTGTATCCACCTTTTCCAGCACACCAGAGCACCGGAAAGCTGAACTAATTTATGCAGGAAAAGTCAGCAACCGCCGAGCATAGAAGATCATGACGATTCGAATTTACTTTAAGTTCGCTCATCTCTAATAGCTGGCTATGGGAACATTACTGTATTATCTATTAAGAGCACAGTGAATTGAAAGACACTGTGCCCTAATAGAGGCCTCCTCCTCCCCTTACAGCCTTCCTATCCATCTCCAAAATTGGTGCCTTACCAATTCTTTGCATCATTTTATGCAAATGACAGTACACAGAAACGCTTCCATAGCCTACAATCTCAAAAAATGTTAATCAAAATTTTTAAAATTCACCAATTTTGTCAAATCAACATACATAACATCTCAAGAAGTTAGATGCTGTTGAAGTGATGAAAAAATATTTCAGTCTCATGATTTTGATTAAAAATCATGGACAGTAAAAAAAAAAACTATGATTTGGGTTAAAAAAAATTGTACAAATAGGAATACAAAAAAATCGTAACAATAGCTGGCAAGTACAGCACACTATTGGTACAAATTTACACATAGCAAAACTACACATTTTACATACAGATTTAAAACAACAAGATTTCTTATTACTAGGCTTTTGTGATAAAAAAAAAGTGCCACTTCCTGTCAAAAACAAATAGCACAATGTTAAACTGAGTTACGATAGCTGGCTATGGGAACATTACTGTATTATCTATTAAGAGCACAGCGAAATGAAAGACACTGTGCCCTAATAGAGGCCTCCTCCTCCCCTTACAGCCTTCCTATCCATCTCCAAAATTGGTGCCTTACCAATTCTTTGCATCATTTTATGCAAATGACAGTACGCAGAAATGCTTCCATAGCCTACAATCTCAAAAAATTTTAACCAAAATTTTTCAAATTCACCAATTTTGTCAAATCAACATACATAACGTCTCAAGGAGTTATATGCTGTTGAAGTGAAGAAAAAAAATTTCAGTCTCATGATTTTGGTTAAAAATCATGGACAGTAAAAAAAAACTATGATTTGGGTAAAAAAAAGGTACAAATAGGAATTAAAAAAATTATCACAATAGCTGGCAAGTACAGCACACTATTGGTACAAATTTACACATAGCAAAACTACACATTTTACATACAGATTTAAAACAACAAGATTTCTTCTTACTAGGCTTTTGAGTGCCACTTCCTGTCAAAAACAAATAGCACAATGTTAAACTGAGTTACGATAGCTGGCTATGGGAACATTACTGTATTATCTATTAAGAGCACAGCGAAATGAAAGACACTGTGCCCTAATAGAGGCCTCCTCCTCCCCTTACAGCCTTCCTATCCATCTCCAAAATTGGTGCCTTACCAATTCTTTGCATCATTTTATGCAAATGACAGTACGCAGAAATGCTTCCATAGCCTACAATCTCAAAAAATTTTAACCAACATTTTTAAAATTCACCAATTTTGTCAAATCAACATACATAACGTCTCAAGGAGTTATATGCTGTTGAAGTGAAGAAAAAAAATTTCAGTCTCATGATTTTGGTTAAAAATCATGGACAGTAAAAAAAAACAACTATGATTTGGGTTAAAAAAATGGTACAAATAGGAATACAAAAAAATCATAACAATAGCTGGCAAGTACAGCACACTATTGGTACAAATTTACACATAGCAAAACTACACATGTCATATAGAGATTTAAAAACAACAAGATTCCTTCTTACTAGGCTTTTGTAATTAAAAAAAAGTGCCACCTTCTGTCAAAAACAAATAGCACAATGTTAAACTGAGTTAAGATAGCTAGTAGAGATGAGCGAACTTACAGTAGATTTGATTAGTCACAAACTTCTCGGCTCGGCAGTTGATGACTTTTCCTGCATAAATTAGTTCAGCTTTCAGATGCTCCCGTGGGCTGGAAAAGGTGGATACAGTCCTAGGAGACTCTTTCCTAGGACTGTATCCGCCTTTTCCAGCCCACCGGAGCACCGGAAAGCTGAACTAATTTATGCAGGAAAAGTCAGCAACCGCCGAGCCGAGGAGTTTGTGATGAATCAAATTTACTGTAAGTTCGCTCATCTCTAATAGCTGGCTATGGGAACATTACTGTATTATCTATTAAGAGCACAGCTAAATGAAAGACACTGTGCCCTAATAAAGGCCTCCTCCTCCCCTTACAGCCTTCCTATCCATCTCCAAAATTGGTGCCTTACCAATTCTTTGCATCATTTTATGCAAATGACAGCACACAGAAACTCTTCCCTAGCCTACAATCTCAAAAAATTTTAACCCAAATTTTTAAAATTCACCAATTTTGTCAAATCAACATACATAACGTCTCAAGAAGTTATATGCTGTTGAAGTGAAGAAAAAATGTTTCAGTCTCATGATTTTGGTTAAAAATCATGGACAGTAAAAAAAACCCTATGATTTGGGTAAAAAAAAGGTACAAATAGGAATTAAAAAAATTATCACAATAGCTGGCAAGTACAGCACACTATTGGTACAAATTTACACATAGCAAAACTACACATTTTACATACAGATTTAAAACAACAAGATTTCTTCTTACTAGGCTTTTGAGTGCCACTTCCTGTCAAAAACAAATAGCACAATGTTAAACTGAGTTACGATAGCTGGCTATGGGAACATTACTGTATTATCTATTAAGAGCACAGTGAAATGAAAGACACTGTGCCCTAATAGAGGCCTCCTCCTCCCCTTACAGCCTTCCTATCCATCTCCAAAATTGGTGCCTTACCAATTCTTTGCATCATTTTATGCAAATGACAGTACGCAGAAATGCTTCCATAGCCTACAATCTCAAAAAATTTTAACCAACATTTTTAAAATTCACCAATTTTGTCAAATCAACATACATAACGTCTCAAGGAGTTATATGCTGTTGAAGTGAAGAAAAAAAAATTCAGTCTCATGATTTTGGTTAAAAATCATGGACAGTAAAAAAAAACCCTATGATTTGGGTAAAAAAAAGGTACAAATAGGAATTAAAAAAATTATCACAATAGCTGGCAAGTACAGCACACTATTGGTACAAATTTACACATAGCAAAACTACACATTTTACATACAGATTTAAAACAACAAGATTTCTTATTACTAGGCTTTTGTGATAAAAAAAAGTGCCACTTCCTGTCAAAAACAAATAGCACAATGTTAAACTGAGTTAAGATAGCTGGTAGAGATAAGCAAACTTACAGTAAATTCGATTTGTCACGAACTTCTCGGCTCAGCAGTTGATGGCTTTTCCTGCATAAATAAGTTCAGCTTACAGGTGCTCCCCTGGGCTGGAAAAGGTGGATACAGTCCTAGGAGACTCTTTCCTAGGACTGTATCCACCTTTTCCAGCACACCAGAGCACCGGAAAGCTGAACTAATTTATGCAGGAAAAGTCAGCAACCGCCGAGCATAGAAGATCGTGACGATTCGAATTTACTTTAAGTTCGCTCATCTCTAATAGCTGGCTATGGGAACATTACTGTATTATCTATTAAGAGCACAGTGAATTGAAAGACACTGTGCCCTAATAGAGGCCTCCTCCTCCCCTTACAGCCTTCCTATCCATCTCCAAAATTGGTGCCTTACCAATTCTTTGCATCATTTTATGCAAATGACAGTACACAGAAATGCTTCCATAGCCTACAATCTCAAAAAATTTTAACCAACATTTTTCAAATTCACCAATTTTGTCAAATCAACATACATAACGTCTCAAGGAGTTATATGCTGTTGAAGTGAAGAAAAAAATTTTCAGTCTCATGATTTTGGTTAAAAATCATGGACAGTAAAAAAAACCTATGATTTGGGTAAAAAAAAGGTACAAATAGGAATTAAAAAAATTATCACAATAGCTGGCAAGTACAGCACACTATTGGTACAAATTTACACATAGCAAAACTACACATTTTACATACAGATTTAAAACAACAAGATTTCTTCTTACTAGGCTTTTGAGTGCCACTTCCTGTCAAAAACAAATAGCACAATGTTAAACTGAGTTACGATAGCTGGCTATGGGAACATTACTGTATTATCTATTAAGAGCACAGCGAAATGAAAGACACTGTGCCCTAATAGAGGCCTCCTCCTCCCCTTACAGCCTTCCTATCCATCTCCAAAATTGGTGCCTTACCAATTCTTTGCATCATTTTATGCAAATGACAGTACACAGAAACACTTCCATAGCATACAATCTGAAAAAATTTTAACCCAAATTTTTAAAATTCACCAATTTTGTCAAATCAACATACATAACGTCTCAAGAAGTTATATGCTGTTGAAGTGAAGAAAAAATGTTTCAGTCTCATGATTTTGGTTAAAAATTATGGACAGTAAAAAAAAAAAACTATGATTTGGGTTAAAAAAAATGGTACAAGTAGGAATACAAAAAATCATAACAATTGCTGGCAAGTACAGCACACTATTGGTACAAATTTACACATAGCAAAACTACACATTTTACATACAGATTTAAAACAACAAGATTTCTTCTTACTAGGCTTTTGAGTGCCCCTTCCTGTCAAAAACAAATAGCACAATGTTAAACTGAGTTACGATAGCTGGCTATGGGAACATTACTGTATTATCTATTAAGAGCACAGCGAAATGAAAGACACTGTGCCCTAATAGAGGCCTCCTCCTCCCCTTACAGCCTTCCTATCCATCTCCAAAATTGGTGCCTTACCAATTCTTTGCATCATTTTATGCAAATGACAGTACGCAGAAATGCTTCCATAGCCTACAATCTCAAAACATTTTAACCAACATTTTTAAAATTCACCAATTTTGTCAAATCAACATACATAACGTCTCAAGGAGTTATATGCTGTTGAAGTGATGAAAAAATATTTCAGTCTCATGATTTTGATTAAAAATCATGGACAGTAAAAAAAAAAAATATGATTTGGGTTAAAAAAAATTGTACAAATAGGAATACAAAAAAATCGTAACAATAGCTGGCAAGTACAGCACACTATTGGTACAAATTTACACATAGCAAAACTACACATTTTACATACAGATTTAAAACAACAAGATTTCTTATTACTAGGCTTTTGTGATAAAAAAAAAGTGCCACTTCCTGTCAAAAACAAATAGCACAATGTTAAACTGAGTTACGATAGCTGGCTATGGGAACATTACTGTATTATCTATTAAGAGCACAGCGAAATGAAAGACACTGTGCCCTAATAGAGGCCTCCTCCTCCCCTTACAGCCTTCCTATCCATCTCCAAAATTGGTGCCTTACCAATTCTTTGCATCATTTTATGCAAATGACAGTACACAGAAACACTTCCATAGCCTACAATCTCAAAAAATTTTAACCCAAATTTTTCAAATTCACCAATTTTGTCAAATCAACATACATAACGTCTCAAGAAGTTATATGCTGTTGAAGTGAAGAAAAAATGTTTCAGTCTCATGATTTTGGTTAAAAATCATGGACAGTAAAAAAAAAAAAACTATGATTTGGGTTAAAAAAAATGGTACAAATAGGAATAAAAAAAAATCATAACAATAGCTGGCAAGTACAGCACACTACTGGTACATATTTACACATAGCAAAACTACACATTTTACATACAGATTTAAAACAACAAGATTTCTTCTTACTAGGCTTTTGAGTGCCACTTCCTGTCAAAAACAAATAGCACAATATTAAACTGAGTTACGATAGCTGGCTATGGAAACATTACTGTATTATCTATTAAGAGCACAGCGAAATGAAAGACACTGTGCCCTAATAGAGGCCTCCTCCTCCCCTTACAGCCTTCCTATCCATCTCCAAAATTGGTGCCTTACCAATTCTTTGCATCATTTTATGCAAATGACAGCACACAGAAACTCTTCCCTAGCCTACAATCTCAAAAAATTTTAACCCAAATTTTTTAAATTCACCAATTTTGTCAAATCAACATACATAACGTCTCAAGAAGTTATATGCTGTTGAAGTGAAGAAAAAATGTTTCAGTCTCATGATTTTGGTTAAAAATCATGGACAGTAAAAAAAAACAACTATGATTTGGGTTAAAAAAAATGGTACAAATAGGAATACAAAAAAATCATAACAATAGCTGGCAAGTACAGCACACTATTGGTACAAATTTACACATAGCAAAACTACACATTTTACATACAGATTTAAAACAACAAGATTTCTTATTACTAGGCTTTTGTGATAAAAAAAAGTGCCACTTCCTGTCAAAAACAAATAGCACAATGTTAAACTGAGTTACGATAGCTGGCTATGGGAACATTACTGTATTATCTATTAAGAGCACAGCGAAATGAAAGACACTGTGCCCTAATAGAGGCCTCCTCCTCCCCTTACAGCCTTCCTATCCATCTCCAAAATTGGTGCCTTACCAATTCTTTGCATCATTTTATGCAAATGACAGTACGCAGAAATGCTTCCATAGCCTACAATCTCAAAAAATTTTAACCAACATTTTTAAAATTCACCAATTTTGTCAAATCAACATACATAACGTCTCAAGGAGTTATATGCTGTTGAAGTGAAGAAAAAAAAATTCAGTCTCATGATTTTGGTTAAAAATCATGGACAGTAAAAAAAACCCCTATGATTTGGGTAAAAAAAAGGTACAAATAGGAATTAAAAAAATTATCACAATAGCTGGCAAGTACAGCACACTATTGGTACAAATTTACACATAGCAAAACTACACATTTTACATACAGATTTAAAACAACAAGATTTCTTATTACTAGGCTTTTGTAATAAAAAAAAATGTGCCACCTCCTGTCAAAAACAAATAGCACAATGTTAAACTGAGTTAAGATAGCTGGTAGAGATAAGCAAACTTACAGTAAATTCGATTTGTCACGAACTTCTCGGCTCAGCAGTTGATGGCTTTTCCTGCATAAATTAGTTCAGCTTACAGGTGCTCCCCTGGGCTGGAAAAGGTGGATACAGTCCTAGGAGACTCTTTCCTAGGACTGTATCCACCTTTTCCAGCACACCAGAGCACCGGAAAGCTGAACTAATTTATGCAGGAAAAGTCAGCAACCGCCGAGCATAGAAGATCATGACGATTCGAATTTACTTTAAGTTCGCTCATCTCTAATAGCTGGCTATGGGAACATTACTGTATTATCTATTAAGAGCACAGTGAATTGAAAGACACTGTGCCCTAATAGAGGCCTCCTCCTCCCCTTACAGCCTTCCTATCCATCTCCAAAATTGGTGCCTTACCAATTCTTTGCATCATTTTATGCAAATGACAGTACACAGAAACGCTTCCATAGCCTACAATCTCAAAAAATGTTAATCAAAATTTTTAAAATTCACCAATTTTGTCAAATCAACATACATAACATCTCAAGAAGTTAGATGCTGTTGAAGTGATGAAAAAATATTTCAGTCTCATGATTTTGATTAAAAATCATGGACAGTAAAAAAAAAAACTATGATTTGGGTTAAAAAAAATTGTACAAATAGGAATACAAAAAAATCGTAACAATAGCTGGCAAGTACAGCACACTATTGGTACAAATTTACACATAGCAAAACTACACATTTTACATACAGATTTAAAACAACAAGATTTCTTATTACTAGGCTTTTGTGATAAAAAAAAAGTGCCACTTCCTGTCAAAAACAAATAGCACAATGTTAAACTGAGTTACGATAGCTGGCTATGGGAACATTACTGTATTATCTATTAAGAGCACAGCGAAATGAAAGACACTGTGCCCTAATAGAGGCCTCCTCCTCCCCTTACAGCCTTCCTATCCATCTCCAAAATTGGTGCCTTACCAATTCTTTGCATCATTTTATGCAAATGACAGTACGCAGAAATGCTTCCATAGCCTACAATCTCAAAAAATTTTAACCAAAATTTTTCAAATTCACCAATTTTGTCAAATCAACATACATAACGTCTCAAGGAGTTATATGCTGTTGAAGTGAAGAAAAAAAATTTCAGTCTCATGATTTTGGTTAAAAATCATGGACAGTAAAAAAAAACTATGATTTGGGTAAAAAAAAGGTACAAATAGGAATTAAAAAAATTATCACAATAGCTGGCAAGTACAGCACACTATTGGTACAAATTTACACATAGCAAAACTACACATTTTACATACAGATTTAAAACAACAAGATTTCTTCTTACTAGGCTTTTGAGTGCCACTTCCTGTCAAAAACAAATAGCACAATGTTAAACTGAGTTACGATAGCTGGCTATGGGAACATTACTGTATTATCTATTAAGAGCACAGCGAAATGAAAGACACTGTGCCCTAATAGAGGCCTCCTCCTCCCCTTACAGCCTTCCTATCCATCTCCAAAATTGGTGCCTTACCAATTCTTTGCATCATTTTATGCAAATGACAGTACGCAGAAATGCTTCCATAGCCTACAATCTCAAAAAATTTTAACCAACATTTTTAAAATTCACCAATTTTGTCAAATCAACATACATAACGTCTCAAGGAGTTATATGCTGTTGAAGTGAAGAAAAAAAATTTCAGTCTCATGATTTTGGTTAAAAATCATGGACAGTAAAAAAAAACAACTATGATTTGGGTTAAAAAAATGGTACAAATAGGAATACAAAAAAATCATAACAATAGCTGGCAAGTACAGCACACTATTGGTACAAATTTACACATAGCAAAACTACACATGTCATATAGAGATTTAAAAACAACAAGATTCCTTCTTACTAGGCTTTTGTAATTAAAAAAAAGTGCCACCTTCTGTCAAAAACAAATAGCACAATGTTAAACTGAGTTAAGATAGCTAGTAGAGATGAGCGAACTTACAGTAGATTTGATTAGTCACAAACTTCTCGGCTCGGCAGTTGATGACTTTTCCTGCATAAATTAGTTCAGCTTTCAGATGCTCCCGTGGGCTGGAAAAGGTGGATACAGTCCTAGGAGACTCTTTCCTAGGACTGTATCCGCCTTTTCCAGCCCACCGGAGCACCGGAAAGCTGAACTAATTTATGCAGGAAAAGTCAGCAACCGCCGAGCCGAGGAGTTTGTGATGAATCAAATTTACTGTAAGTTCGCTCATCTCTAATAGCTGGCTATGGGAACATTACTGTATTATCTATTAAGAGCACAGCTAAATGAAAGACACTGTGCCCTAATAAAGGCCTCCTCCTCCCCTTACAGCCTTCCTATCCATCTCCAAAATTGGTGCCTTACCAATTCTTTGCATCATTTTATGCAAATGACAGCACACAGAAACTCTTCCCTAGCCTACAATCTCAAAAAATTTTAACCCAAATTTTTAAAATTCACCAATTTTGTCAAATCAACATACATAACGTCTCAAGAAGTTATATGCTGTTGAAGTGAAGAAAAAATGTTTCAGTCTCATGATTTTGGTTAAAAATCATGGACAGTAAAAAAAACCCTATGATTTGGGTAAAAAAAAGGTACAAATAGGAATTAAAAAAATTATCACAATAGCTGGCAAGTACAGCACACTATTGGTACAAATTTACACATAGCAAAACTACACATTTTACATACAGATTTAAAACAACAAGATTTCTTCTTACTAGGCTTTTGAGTGCCACTTCCTGTCAAAAACAAATAGCACAATGTTAAACTGAGTTACGATAGCTGGCTATGGGAACATTACTGTATTATCTATTAAGAGCACAGTGAAATGAAAGACACTGTGCCCTAATAGAGGCCTCCTCCTCCCCTTACAGCCTTCCTATCCATCTCCAAAATTGGTGCCTTACCAATTCTTTGCATCATTTTATGCAAATGACAGTACGCAGAAATGCTTCCATAGCCTACAATCTCAAAAAATTTTAACCAACATTTTTAAAATTCACCAATTTTGTCAAATCAACATACATAACGTCTCAAGGAGTTATATGCTGTTGAAGTGAAGAAAAAAAAATTCAGTCTCATGATTTTGGTTAAAAATCATGGACAGTAAAAAAAAACCCTATGATTTGGGTAAAAAAAAGGTACAAATAGGAATTAAAAAAATTATCACAATAGCTGGCAAGTACAGCACACTATTGGTACAAATTTACACATAGCAAAACTACACATTTTACATACAGATTTAAAACAACAAGATTTCTTATTACTAGGCTTTTGTGATAAAAAAAAGTGCCACTTCCTGTCAAAAACAAATAGCACAATGTTAAACTGAGTTAAGATAGCTGGTAGAGATAAGCAAACTTACAGTAAATTCGATTTGTCACGAACTTCTCGGCTCAGCAGTTGATGGCTTTTCCTGCATAAATAAGTTCAGCTTACAGGTGCTCCCCTGGGCTGGAAAAGGTGGATACAGTCCTAGGAGACTCTTTCCTAGGACTGTATCCACCTTTTCCAGCACACCAGAGCACCGGAAAGCTGAACTAATTTATGCAGGAAAAGTCAGCAACCGCCGAGCATAGAAGATCGTGACGATTCGAATTTACTTTAAGTTCGCTCATCTCTAATAGCTGGCTATGGGAACATTACTGTATTATCTATTAAGAGCACAGTGAATTGAAAGACACTGTGCCCTAATAGAGGCCTCCTCCTCCCCTTACAGCCTTCCTATCCATCTCCAAAATTGGTGCCTTACCAATTCTTTGCATCATTTTATGCAAATGACAGTACACAGAAATGCTTCCATAGCCTACAATCTCAAAAAATTTTAACCAACATTTTTCAAATTCACCAATTTTGTCAAATCAACATACATAACGTCTCAAGGAGTTATATGCTGTTGAAGTGAAGAAAAAAATTTTCAGTCTCATGATTTTGGTTAAAAATCATGGACAGTAAAAAAAACCTATGATTTGGGTAAAAAAAAGGTACAAATAGGAATTAAAAAAATTATCACAATAGCTGGCAAGTACAGCACACTATTGGTACAAATTTACACATAGCAAAACTACACATTTTACATACAGATTTAAAACAACAAGATTTCTTCTTACTAGGCTTTTGAGTGCCACTTCCTGTCAAAAACAAATAGCACAATGTTAAACTGAGTTACGATAGCTGGCTATGGGAACATTACTGTATTATCTATTAAGAGCACAGCGAAATGAAAGACACTGTGCCCTAATAGAGGCCTCCTCCTCCCCTTACAGCCTTCCTATCCATCTCCAAAATTGGTGCCTTACCAATTCTTTGCATCATTTTATGCAAATGACAGTACACAGAAACACTTCCATAGCATACAATCTGAAAAAATTTTAACCCAAATTTTTAAAATTCACCAATTTTGTCAAATCAACATACATAACGTCTCAAGAAGTTATATGCTGTTGAAGTGAAGAAAAAATGTTTCAGTCTCATGATTTTGGTTAAAAATTATGGACAGTAAAAAAAAAAACTATGATTTGGGTTAAAAAAAATGGTACAAGTAGGAATACAAAAAATCATAACAATTGCTGGCAAGTACAGCACACTATTGGTACAAATTTACACATAGCAAAACTACACATTTTACATACAGATTTAAAACAACAAGATTTCTTCTTACTAGGCTTTTGAGTGCCCCTTCCTGTCAAAAACAAATAGCACAATGTTAAACTGAGTTACGATAGCTGGCTATGGGAACATTACTGTATTATCTATTAAGAGCACAGCGAAATGAAAGACACTGTGCCCTAATAGAGGCCTCCTCCTCCCCTTACAGCCTTCCTATCCATCTCCAAAATTGGTGCCTTACCAATTCTTTGCATCATTTTATGCAAATGACAGTACGCAGAAATGCTTCCATAGCCTACAATCTCAAAACATTTTAACCAACATTTTTAAAATTCACCAATTTTGTCAAATCAACATACATAACGTCTCAAGGAGTTATATGCTGTTGAAGTGATGAAAAAATATTTCAGTCTCATGATTTTGATTAAAAATCATGGACAGTAAAAAAAAAAAATATGATTTGGGTTAAAAAAAATTGTACAAATAGGAATACAAAAAAATCGTAACAATAGCTGGCAAGTACAGCACACTATTGGTACAAATTTACACATAGCAAAACTACACATTTTACATACAGATTTAAAACAACAAGATTTCTTATTACTAGGCTTTTGTGATAAAAAAAAAGTGCCACTTCCTGTCAAAAACAAATAGCACAATGTTAAACTGAGTTACGATAGCTGGCTATGGGAACATTACTGTATTATCTATTAAGAGCACAGCGAAATGAAAGACACTGTGCCCTAATAGAGGCCTCCTCCTCCCCTTACAGCCTTCCTATCCATCTCCAAAATTGGTGCCTTACCAATTCTTTGCATCATTTTATGCAAATGACAGTACACAGAAACACTTCCATAGCCTACAATCTCAAAAAATTTTAACCCAAATTTTTCAAATTCACCAATTTTGTCAAATCAACATACATAACGTCTCAAGAAGTTATATGCTGTTGAAGTGAAGAAAAAATGTTTCAGTCTCATGATTTTGGTTAAAAATCATGGACAGTAAAAAAAAAAAAACTATGATTTGGGTTAAAAAAAATGGTACAAATAGGAATAAAAAAAAATCATAACAATAGCTGGCAAGTACAGCACACTACTGGTACATATTTACACATAGCAAAACTACACATTTTACATACAGATTTAAAACAACAAGATTTCTTCTTACTAGGCTTTTGAGTGCCACTTCCTGTCAAAAACAAATAGCACAATATTAAACTGAGTTACGATAGCTGGCTATGGAAACATTACTGTATTATCTATTAAGAGCACAGCGAAATGAAAGACACTGTGCCCTAATAGAGGCCTCCTCCTCCCCTTACAGCCTTCCTATCCATCTCCAAAATTGGTGCCTTACCAATTCTTTGCATCATTTTATGCAAATGACAGCACACAGAAACTCTTCCCTAGCCTACAATCTCAAAAAATTTTAACCCAAATTTTTTAAATTCACCAATTTTGTCAAATCAACATACATAACGTCTCAAGAAGTTATATGCTGTTGAAGTGAAGAAAAAATGTTTCAGTCTCATGATTTTGGTTAAAAATCATGGACAGTAAAAAAAAACAACTATGATTTGGGTTAAAAAAAATGGTACAAATAGGAATACAAAAAAATCATAACAATAGCTGGCAAGTACAGCACACTATTGGTACAAATTTACACATAGCAAAACTACACATTTTACATACAGATTTAAAACAACAAGATTTCTTCTTACTAGGCTTTTGAGTGCCACTTCCTGTCAAAAACAAATAGCACAATGTTAAACTGAGTTACGATAGCTGGCTATGGGAACATTACTGTATTATCTATTAAGAGCACAGTGAAATGAAAGACACTGTGCCCTAATAGAGGCCTCCTCCTCCCCTTACAGCCTTCCTATCCATCTCCAAAATTGGTGCCTTACCAATTCTTTGCATCATTTTATGCAAATGACAGTACACAGAAACACTTCCATAGCCTACAATCTCAAAAAATTTTAACCCAAATTTTTAAAATTCACCAATTTTGTCAAATCAACATACATAACGTCTCAAGAAGTTATATGCTGTTGAAGTGAAGAAAAAATGTTTCAGTCTCATGATTTTGGTTAAAAATCATGGACAGTAAAAAAAAAAAACTATGATTTGGGTTAAAAAAATGGTACAAATAGAAATAAAAAAAAATCATAATAATAGCTGGCAAGTACAGCACACTACTGGTACATATTTACACATAGCAAAACTACACATTTTACATACAGATTTAAAACAACAAGATTTCTTCTTACTAGGCTTTTGAGTGCCACTTCCTGTCAAAAACAAATAGCACAATATTAAACTGAGTTACGATAGCTGGCTATGGAAACATTACTGTATTATCTATTAAGAGCACAGCGAAATGAAAGACACTGTGCCCTAATAGAGGCCTCCTTCTCCCCTTACAGCCTTCCTATCCATCTCCAAAATTGGTGCCTTACCAATTCTTTGCATCATTTTATGCAAATGACAGGACGCAGAAATGCTTCCATAGCCTACAATCTCAAAAAATTTTAACCCAAATTTTTAAAATTCACCAATTTTGTCAAATCAACATACATAACGTCTCAAGAAGTTATATGCTGTTGAAGTGAAGAAAAAATGTTTCAGTCTCATGATTTTGGTTAAAAATCATGGACAGTAAAAAAAAAAACTATGATTTGGGTTAAAAAAAATGGTACAAATAGGAATAAAAAAAAATCATAACAATAGCTGGCAAGTACAGCACACTACTGGTACATATTTACACATAGCAAAACTACACATTTTACATACAGATTTAAAACAACAAGATTTCTTCTTACTAGGCTTTTGAGTGCCACTTCCTGTCAAAAACAAATAGCACAATATTAAACTGAGTTACGATAGCTGGCTATGGAAACATTACTGTATTATCTATTAAGAGCACAGCGAAATGAAAGACACTGTGCCCTAATAGAGGCCTCCTCCTCCCCTTACAGCCTTCCTATCCATCTCCAAAATTGGTGCCTTACCAATTCTTTGCATCATTTTATGCAAATGACAGTACGCAGAAATGCTTCCATAGCCTACAATCTCAAAAAATTTTAACCAGAATTTTTAAAATTCACCAATTTTGTCAAATCAACATACATAACGTCTCAAGGAGTTATATGCTGTTGAAGTGAAGAAAAAAAATTTCAGTCTCATGAGTTTGGTTAAAAATCATGGACAGTAAAAAAAAACCCTATGATTTGGGTAAAAAAAAGGTACAAATAGGAATTAAAAAAATTATCACAATAGCTGGCAAGTACAGCACACTATTGGTACAAATTTACACATAGCAAAACTACACATTTTACATACAGATTTAAAACAACAAGATTTCTTCTTACTAGGCTTTTGAGTGCCACTTCCTGTCAAAAACAAATAGCACAATGTTAAACTGAGTTACGATAGCTGGCTATGGGAACATTACTGTATTATCTATTAAGAGCACAGCGAAATGAAAGACACTGTGCCCTAATAGAGGCCTCCTCCTCCCCTTACAGCCTTCCTATCCATCTCCAAAATTGGTGCCTTACCAATTCTTTGCATCATTTTATGCAAATGACAGTACACAGAAACACTTCCATAGCCTACAATCTCAAAAAATTTTAACCCAAATTTTTAAAATTCACCAATTTTGTCAAATCAACATACATAACGTCTCAAGAAGTTATATGCTGTTGAAGTGAAGAAAAAATGTTTCAGTCTCATGATTTTGGTTAAAAATCATGGACAGTAAAAAACAAAAACTATGATTTGGGTTAAAAAAAATGGTACAAATAGGAATACAAAAAAATTATCACAATAGCTGGCAAGTACAGCACACTATTGGTACAAATTTACACATAGCAAAACAACACATTTTACATACAGATTTAAAACAACAAGATTTCTTATTACTAGGCTTTTGTGATAAAAAAAAAAAAGTGCCACTTCCTGTCAAAAACAAATAGCACAATGTTAAACTGAGTTAAGATAGCTGGTAGAGATAAGCAAACTTACAGTAAATTTGATTTGTCACGAACTTTTCGGCTCGGCAGTTGATAGCTTTTCCTGCATAAATTAGTTCAGCTTACAGGTGCTCCCCTGGGCTGGAAAAGGTGGATACAGTCCTAGGAGACTCTTTCCTAGGACTGTATCCACCTTTTCCAGAGCACCGGAAAGCTGAACTAATTTATGCAGGAAAAGTCAGCAACCGCCGAGCATAGAAGATCGTGACGATTCGAATTTACTTTAAGTTCGCTCATCTCTAATAGCTGGCTATGGGAACATTACTGTATTATCTATTAAGAGCACAGTGAATTGAAAGACACTGTGCCCTAATAGAGGCCTCCTCCTCCCCTTACAGCCTTCCTATCCATCTCCAAAATTGGTGCCTTACCAATTCTTTGCATCATTTTATGCAAATGACAGTACACAGAAACGCTTCCATAGCCTACAATCTCAAAAAATGTTAATCAAAATTTTTAAAATTCACCAATTTTGTGAAATCAACATACATAACGTCTCAAGAAGTTATATGCTGTTGAAGTGAAGAAAAAATGTTTCAGTCTCATGATTTTGGTTAAAAATCATGGACAGTAAAAAAAAAAAACTATGATTTGGGTAAAAAAAAGGTACAAATAGGAATACAAAAAAATTATCACAATAGCTGGCAAGTACAGCACACTATTGGTACAAATTTACACATAGCAAAACTACACATGTCATATAGAGATTTAAAAACAACAAGATTCCTTCTTACTAGGCTTTTGTAATTAAAAAAAAGTGCCACCTTCTGTCAAAAACAAATAGCACAATGTTAAACTGAGTTAAGATAGCTAGTAGAGATAGCGAACTTACAGTAGATTTGATTAGTCACAAACTTCTCGGCTCGGCAGTTGATGACTTTTCCTGCATAAATTAGTTCAGCTTTCAGATGCTCCCGTGGGCTGGAAAAGGTGGATACAGTCCTAGGAGACTCTTTCCTAGGACTGTATCCACCTTTTCCAGCCCACCGGAGCACCGGAAAGCTGAACTAATTTATGCAGGAAAAGTCAGCAACCGCCGAGCCGAGGAGTTTGTGATGAATCAAATTTACTGTAAGTTCGCTCATCTCTAATAGCTGGCTATGGGAACATTACTGTATTATCTATTAAGAGCACAGCGAAATGAAAGACACTGTGCCCTAATAGAGGCCTCCTCCTCCCCTTACAGCCTTCCTATCCATCTCCAAAATTGGTGCCTTACCAATTCTTTGCATCATTTTATGCAAATGACAGCACACAGAAACTCTTCCCTAGCCTACAATCTCAAAAAATTTTAACACAAATTTTTAAAATTCACCAATTTTGTCAAATCAACATACATAACGTCTCAAGAAGTTATATGCTGTTGAAGTGAAGAAAAATTTTTTCAGTCTCATGATTTTGGTTAAAAATCATGGACAGTAAAAAAAAACAACTATGATTTGGGTTAAAAAAAATGGTACAAATAGGAATACAAAAAAATCATAACAATAGCTGGCAAGTACAGCACACTATTGGTACAAATTTACACATAGCAAAACTACACATTTTACATACAGATTTAAAACAACAAGATTTCTTCTTACTAGGCTTTTGAGTGCCACTTCCTGTCAAAAACAAATAGCACAATGTTAAACTGAGTTACGATAGCTGGCTATGGGAACATTACTGTATTATCTATTAAGAGCACAGCGAAATGAAAGACACTGTGCCCTAATAGAGGCCTCCTCCTCCCCTTACAGCCTTCCTATCCATCTCCAAAATTGGTGCCTTACCAATTCTTTGCATCATTTTATGCAAATGACAGTACGCAGAAATGCTTCCATAGCCTACAATCTCAAAAAATTTTAACCAAAATTTTTCAAATTCACCAATTTTGTCAAATCAACATACATAACGTCTCAAGGAGTTATATGCTGTTGAAGTGAAGAAAAAAAATTTCAGTCTCATGATTTTGGTTAAAAATCATGGACAGTAAAAAAAAAAAACCTATGATTTGGGTAAAAAAAAGGTACAAATAGGAATTAAAAAAATTATCACAATAGCTGGCAAGTACAGCACACTATTGGTACAAATTTACACATAGTAAAACTACACATTTTACATACAGATTTAAAACAACAAGATTTCTTCTTACTAGGCTTTTGAGTGCCACTTCCTGTCAAAAACAAATAGCACAATGTTAAACTGAGTTACGATAGCTGGCTATGGGAACATTACTGTATTATCTATTAAGAGCACAGCGAAATGAAAGACACTGTGCCCTAATAGAGGCCTCCTCCTCCCCTTACAGCCTTCCTATCCATCTCCAAAATTGGTGCCTTACCAATTCTTTGCATCATTTTATGCAAATGACAGTACACAGAAACACTTCCATAGCCTACAATCTCAAAAAATTGTAACCCAAATTTTTCAAATTCACCAATTTTGTCAAATCAACATACATAACGTCTCAAGAAGTTATATGCTGTTGAAGTGAAGAAAAAATGTTTCAGTCTCATGATTTTGGTTAAAAATCATGGACAGTAAAAAAAAAAACTATGATTTGGGTTAAAAAAAATGGTACAAATAGGAATAAAAAAAAATCATAACAATAGCTGGCAAGTACAGCACACTACTGGTACATATTTACACATAGCAAAACTACACATTTTACATACAGATTTAAAACAACAAGATTTCTTCTTACTAGGCTTTTGAGTGCCACTTCCTGTCAAAAACAAATAGCACAATATTAAACTGAGTTACGATAGCTGGCTATGGGAACATTACTCTATTATCTATTAAGAGCACAGCGAAATGAAAGACACTGTGCCCTAATAGAGGCCTCCTCCTCCCCTTACAGCCTTCCTATCCATCTCCAAAATTGGTGCCTTACCAATTCTTTGCATCATTTTATGCAAATGACAGTACGCAGAAATGCTTCCATAGCCTACAATCTCAAAAAATTTTAACCCAAATTTTTAAAATTCACCAATTTTGTCAAATCAACATACATAACGTCTCAAGAAGTTATATGCTGTTGAAGTGAAGAAAAAATGTTTCAGTCTCATGATTTTGGTTAAAAATCATGGACAGTAAAAAAAAAAAGCTATGATTTGGGTTAAAAAAAATGGTACAAATAGGAATAAAAAAAATCATAACAATAGCTTGCAAGTACAGCACACTACTGGTACATATTTACACATAGCAAAACTACACATTTTACATACAGATTTAAAACAACAAGATTTCTTCTTACTAGGCTTTTGAGTGCCACTTCCTGTCAAAAACAAATAGCACAATATTAAACTAAGTTACGATAGCTGGCTATGGAAACATTACTGTATTATCTATTAAGAGCACAGCGAAATGAAAGACACTGTGCCCTAATAGAGGCCTCCTCCTCCCCTTACAGCCTTCCTATCCATCTCCAAAATTGGTGCCTTACCAATTCTTTGCATCATTTTATGCAAATGACAGTACGCAGAAATGCTTCCATAGCCTACAATCTCAAAAAATTTTAACCAGAATTTTTAAAATTCACCAATTTTGTCAAATCAACATACATAACGTCTCAAGGAGTTATATGCTGTTGAAGTGAAGAAAAAAAATTTCAGTCTCATGATTTTGGTTAAAAATCATGGACAGTAAAAAAAAAACCTATGATTTGGGTAAAAAAAAGGTACAAATAGGAATTAAAAAAATTATCACAATAGCTGGCAAGTACAGCACACTATTGGTACAAATTTACACATAGCAAAACTACACATTTTACATACAGATTTAAAACAACAAGATTTCTTCTTACTAGGCTTTTGAGTGCCACTTCCTGTCAAAAACAAATAGCACAATGTTAAACTGAGTTACGATAGCTGGCTATGGGAACATTACTGTATTATCTATTAAGAGCACAGCAAAATGAAAGACACTGTGCCCTAATAGAGGCCTCCTCCTCCCCTTACAGCCTTCCTATCCATCTCCAAAATTGGTGCCTTACCAATTCTTTGCATCATTTTATGCAAATGACAGTACACAGAAACACTTCCATAGCCTACAATCTCAAAAAATTTTAACCCAAATTTTTAAAATTCACCAATTTTGTCAAATCAACATACATAACGTCTCAAGGAGTTATATGCTGTTGAAGTGAAGAAAAAAAATTTCAGTCTCATGATTTTGGTTAAAAATCATGGACAGTAAAAAAAAACCTATGATTTGGGTAAAAAAAAGGTACAAATAGGAATTAAAAAAATTATCACAATAGCTGGCAAGTACAGCACACTATTGGTACAAATTTACACATAGCAAAACTACACATTTTACATACAGATTTAAAACAACAAGATTTCTTCTTACTAGGCTTTTGAGTGCCACTTCCTGTCAAAAACAAATAGCACAATGTTAAACTGAGTTACGATAGCTGGCTATGGGAACATTACTGTATTATCTATTAAGAGCACAGCGAAATGAAAGACACTGTGCCCTAATAGAGGCCTCCTCCTCCCCTTACAGCCTTCCTATCCATCTCCAAAATTGGTGCCTTACCAATTCTTTGCATCATTTTATGCAAATGACAGTACACAGAAACACTTCCATAGCATACAATCTGAAAAAATTTTAACCCAAATTTTTAAAATTCACCAATTTTGTCAAATCAACATACATAACGTCTCAAGAAGTTATATGCTGTTGAAGTGAAGAAAAAATGTTTCAGTCTCATGATTTTGGTTAAAAATTATGGACAGTAAAAAAAAAAAACTATGATTTGGGTTAAAAAAAATGGTACAAGTAGGAATACAAAAAATCATAACAATTGCTGGCAAGTACAGCACACTATTGGTACAAATTTACACATAGCAAAACTACACATTTTACATACAGATTTAAAACAACAAGATTTCTTCTTACTAGGCTTTTGAGTGCCACTTCCTGTCAAAAACAAATAGCACAATGTTAAACTGAGTTACGATAGCTGGCTATGGGAACATTACTGTATTATCTATTAAGAGCACAGCGAAATGAAAGACACTGTGCCCTAATAGAGGCCTCCTCCTCCCCTTACAGCCTTCCTATCCATCTCCAAAATTGGTGCCTTACCAATTCTTTGCATCATTTTATGCAAATGACAGTACACAGAAACACTTCCATAGCCTACAATCTCAAAAAATTTTAACCAACATTTTTAAAATTCACCAATTTTATCAAATCAACATACATAAAGTCTCAAGGAGTTATATGCTGTTGAAGTGAAGAAAAAAAAATTCAGTCTCATGATTTTGGTTAAAAATCATGGACAGTAAAAAAAACCCTATGATTTGGGTAAAAAAAAGGTACAAATAGGAATTTAAAAAATTATCACAATAGCTGGCAAGTACAGCACACTATTGGTACAAATTTACACATAGCAAAACTACACATTTTACATACAGATTTAAAACAACAAGATTTCTTCTTACTAGGCTTTTGAGTGCCACTTCCTGTCAAAAACAAATAGCACAATGTTAAACTGAGTTACGATAGCTGGCTATGGGAACATTACTGTATTATCTATTAAGAGCACAGCGAAATGAAAGACACTGTGCCCTAATAGAGGCCTCCTCCTCCCCTTACAGCCTTCCTATCCATCTCCAAAATTGGTGCCTTACCAATTCTTTGCATCATTTTATGCAAATGACAGTACACAGAAACACTTCCATAGCCTACAATCTCAAAAAAATTTAACCCAAATTTTTAAAATTCACCAATTTTGTCAAATCAACATACATAACGTCTCAAGAAGTTATATGCTGTTGAAGTGAAGAAAAAATGTTTCAGTCTCATGATTTTGGTTAAAAATCATGGACAGTAAAAAAAAAAACTATGATTTGGGTTAAAAAAAATGGTACAAGTAGGAATACAAAAAAATCATAACAATTGCTGGCAAGTACAGCACACTATTGGTACAAATTTACACATAGCAAAACTACACATTTTACATACAGATTTAAAACAACAAGATTTCTTCTTACTAGGCTTTTGAGTGCCACTTCCTGTCAAAAACAAATAGCACAATGTTAAACTGAGTTACGATAGCTGGCTATGGGAACATTACTCTATTATCTATTAAGAGCACAGCAAAATGAAAGACACTGTGCCCTAATAGAGGCCTCCTCCTCCCTTTACAGCCTTCCTATCCATCTCCAAAATTGGTGCCTTACCAATTCTTTGCATCATTTTATGCAAATGACAGTACGCAGAAATGCTTCCATAGCCTACAATTTCAAAAAATTTTAACCAACATTTTTAAAATTCACCAATTTTGTCAAATCAACATACATAACGTCTCAAGGAGTTATATGCTGTTGAAGTGAAGAAAAAATGTTTCAGTCTCATGATTTTTGTTAAAAATCATGGACAGTAAAAAAAAACAACTATGATTTGGGTTAAAAAAATGGTACAAATAGGAATACAAAAAAATCATAACAATAGCTGGCAAGTACAGCACACTATTGGTACAAATTTACACATAGCAAAACTACACATGTCATATAGAGATTTAAAAACAACAAGATTCCTTCTTACTAGGCTTTTGTAATTAAAAAAAAGTGCCACCTTCTGTCAAAAACAAATAGCACAATGTTAAACTGAGTTAAGATAGCTAGTGGAGATGAGCGAACTTACAGTAGATTTGATTAGTCACAAACTTCTCGGCTCGGCAGTTGATGACTTTTCCTGCATAAATTAGTTCAGCTTTCAGATGCTCCCGTGGGCTGGAAAAGGTGGATACAGTCCTAGGAGACTCTTTCCTACGACTGTATCCGCCTTTCCAGCCCACCGGAGCACCGGAAAGCTGAACTAATTTATGCAGGAAAAGTCAGCAACCGCCGAGCCGAGGAGTTTGTGATGAATCAAATTTACTGTAAGTTCGCTCATCTCTAATAGCTGGCTATGGGAACATTACTGTATTATCTATTAAGAGCACAGCGAAATGAAAGACACTGTGCCCTAATAGAGGCCTCCTCCTCCCCTTACAGCCTTCCTATCCATCTCCAAAATTGGTGCCTTACCAATTCTTTGCATCATTTTATGCAAATGACAGTACGCAGAAATGCTTCCATAGCCTACAATCTCAAAAAATTTTAACCAACATTTTTAAAATTCACCAATTTTGTCAAATCAACATACATAACGTCTCAAGGAGTTATATGCTGTTGAAGTGAAGAAAAAAAAATTCAGTCTCATGATTTTGGTTAAAAATCATGGACAGTAAAAAAAAACCCTATGATTTGGGTAAAAAAAAGGTAAAATAGGAATTTAAAAAATTATCACAATAGCTGGCAAGTATAGCACACTATTGGTACAAATTTACACATAGCAAAACTACACATTTTACATACAGATTTAAAACAACAAGATTTCTTATTACTAGGCTTTTGTAATAAAAAAAATGTGCCACTTCCTGTCAAAAACAAATAGCACAATGTTAAACTGAGTTAAGATAGCTGGTAGAGATAAGCAAACTTACAGTAAATTCGATTTGTCACGAACTTCTCGGCTCAGCAGTTGATGACTTTTCCTGCATAAATTAGTTCAGCTTACAGGTGCTCCCCTGGGCTGGAAAAGGTGGATACAGTCCTAGGAGACTCTTTCCTAGGACTGTATCCACCTTTTCCAGCACACCAGAGCACCGGAAAGCTAAACTAATTTATGCAGGAAAAGTCAGCAACCGCCGAGCATAGAAGATCGTGACGATTCGAATTTACTTTAAGTTCGCTCATCTCTAATAGCTGGCTATGGGAACATTACTGTATTATCTATTAAGAGCACAGTGAATTGAAAGACACTGTGCCCTAATAGAGGCCTCCTCCTCCCCTTACAGCCTTCCTATCCATCTCCAAAATTGGTGCCTTACCAATTCTTTGCATCATTTTATGCAAATGACAGTACGCAGAAATGCTTCCATAGCCTACAATCTCAAAACATTTTAACCAACATTTTTAAAATTCACCAATTTTGTCAAATCAACATACATAACGTCTCAAGGAGTTATATGCTGTTGAAGTGATGAAAAAATATTTCAGTCTCATGATTTTGATTAAAAATCATGGACAGTAAAAAAAAAAAATATGATTTGGGTTAAAAAAAATTGTACAAATAGGAATACAAAAAAATCGTAACAATAGCTGGCAAGTACAGCACACTATTGGTACAAATTTACACATAGCAAAACTACACATTTTACATACAGATTTAAAACAACAAGATTTCTTATTACTAGGCTTTTGTGATAAAAAAAAGTGCCACTTCCTGTCAAAAACAAATAGCACAATGTTAAACTGAGTTACGATAGCTGGCTATGGGAACATTACTGTATTATCTATTAAGAGCACAGCGAAATGAAAGACACTGTGCCCTAATAGAGGCCTCCTCCTCCCCTTACAGCCTTCCTATCCATCTCCAAAATTGGTGCCTTACCAATTCTTTGCATCATTTTATGCAAATGACAGTACACAGAAACACTTCCATAGCCTACAATCTCAAAAAATTTTAACCCAAATTTTTCAAATTCACCAATTTTGTCAAATCAACATACATAACGTCTCAAGAAGTTATATGCTGTTGAAGTGAAGAAAAAATGTTTCAGTCTCATGATTTTGGTTAAAAATCATGGACAGTAAAAAAAAAAAAACTATGATTTGGGTTAAAAAAATGGTACAAATAGGAATAAAAAAAAATCATAACAATAGCTGGCAAGTACAGCACACTACTGGTACATATTTACACATAGCAAAACTACACATTTTACATACAGATTTAAAACAACAAGATTTCTTCTTACTAGGCTTTTGAGTGCCACTTCCTGTCAAAAACAAATAGCACAATATTAAACTGAGTTACGATAGCTGGCTATGGAAACATTACTGTATTATCTATTAAGAGCACAGCGAAATGAAAGACACTGTGCCCTAATAGAGGCCTCCTCCTCCCCTTACAGCCTTCCTATCCATCTCCAAAATTGGTGCCTTACCAATTCTTTGCATCATTTTATGCAAATGACAGCACACAGAAACTCTTCCCTAGCCTACAATCTCAAAAAATTTTAACCCAAATTTTTAAAATTCACCAATTTTGTCAAATCAACATACATAACGTCTCAAGAAGTTATATGCTGTTGAAGTGAAGAAAAAATGTTTCAGTCTCATGATTTTGGTTAAAAATCATGGACAGTAAAAAAAAACAACTATGATTTGGGTTAAAAAAAATGGTACAAATAGGAATACAAAAAAATCATAACAATAGCTGGCAAGTACAGCACACTATTGGTACAAATTTACACATAGCAAAACTACACATTTTACATACAGATTTAAAACAACAAGATTTCTTCTTACTAGGCTTTTGAGTGCCACTTCCTGTCAAAAACAAATAGCACAATGTTAAACTGAGTTACGATAGCTGGCTATGGGAACATTACTGTATTATCTATTAAGAGCACAGTGAAATGAAAGACACTGTGCCCTAATAGAGGCCTCCTCCTCCCCTTACAGCCTTCCTATCCATCTCCAAAATTGGTGCCTTACCAATTCTTTGCATCATTTTATGCAAATGACAGTACACAGAAACACTTCCATAGCCTACAATCTCAAAAAATTTTAACCCAAATTTTTAAAATTCACCAATTTTGTCAAATCAACATACATAACGTCTCAAGAAGTTATATGCTGTTGAAGTGAAGAAAAAATGTTTCAGTCTCATGATTTTGGTTAAAAATCATGGACAGTAAAAAAAAAAAACTATGATTTGGGTTAAAAAAATGGTACAAATAGAAATAAAAAAAAATCATAATAATAGCTGGCAAGTACAGCACACTACTGGTACATATTTACACATAGCAAAACTACACATTTTACATACAGATTTAAAACAACAAGATTTCTTCTTACTAGGCTTTTGAGTGCCACTTCCTGTCAAAAACAAATAGCACAATATTAAACTGAGTTACGATAGCTGGCTATGGAAACATTACTGTATTATCTATTAAGAGCACAGCGAAATGAAAGACACTGTGCCCTAATAGAGGCCTCCTTCTCCCCTTACAGCCTTCCTATCCATCTCCAAAATTGGTGCCTTACCAATTCTTTGCATCATTTTATGCAAATGACAGGACGCAGAAATGCTTCCATAGCCTACAATCTCAAAAAATTTTAACCAGAATTTTTAAAATTCACCAATTTTGTCAAATCAACATACATAACGTCTCAAGGAGTTATATGCTGTTGAAGTGAAGAAAAAAAATTTCAGTCTCATGAGTTTGGTTAAAAATCATGGACAGTAAAAAAAAACCCTATGATTTGGGTAAAAAAAAGGTACAAATAGGAATTAAAAAAATTATCACAATAGCTGGCAAGTACAGCACACTATTGGTACAAATTTACACATAGCAAAACTACACATTTTACATACAGATTTAAAACAACAAGATTTCTTCTTACTAGGCTTTTGAGTGCCACTTCCTGTCAAAAACAAATAGCACAATGTTAAACTGAGTTACGATAGCTGGCTATGGGAACATTACTGTATTATCTATTAAGAGCACAGCGAAATGAAAGACACTGTGCCCTAATAGAGGCCTCCTCCTCCCCTTACAGCCTTCCTATCCATCTCCAAAATTGGTGCCTTACCAATTCTTTGCATCATTTTATGCAAATGACAGTACACAGAAACACTTCCATAGCCTACAATCTCAAAAAATTTTAACCCAAATTTTTAAAATTCACCAATTTTGTCAAATCAACATACATAACGTCTCAAGGAGTTATATGCTGTTGAAGTGAAGAAAAAAAATTTCAGTCTCATGAGTTTGGTTAAAAATCATGGACAGTAAAAAAAAACCCTATGATTTGGGTAAAAAAAAGGTACAAATAGGAATTAAAAAAATTATCACAATAGCTGGCAAGTACAGCACACTATTGGTACAAATTTACACATAGCAAAACTACACATTTTACATACAGATTTAAAACAACAAGATTTCTTCTTACTAGGCTTTTGAGTGCCACTTCCTGTCAAAAACAAATAGCACAATGTTAAACTGAGTTACGATAGCTGGCTATGGGAACATTACTGTATTATCTATTAAGAGCACAGCGAAATGAAAGACACTGTGCCCTAATAGAGGCCTCCTCCTCCCCTTACAGCCTTCCTATCCATCTCCAAAATTGGTGCCTTACCAATTCTTTGCATCATTTTATGCAAATGACAGTACACAGAAACACTTCCATAGCCTACAATCTCAAAAAATTTTAACCCAAATTTTTAAAATTCACCAATTTTGTCAAATCAACATACATAACGTCTCAAGAAGTTATATGCTGTTGAAGTGAAGAAAAAATGTTTCAGTCTCATGATTTTGGTTAAAAATCATGGACAGTAAAAAAAAAAACTATGATTTGGGTTAAAAAAAATGGTACAAATAGGAATACAAAAAAATTATCACAATAGCTGGCAAGTACAGCACACTATTGGTACAAATTTACACATAGCAAAACAACACATTTTACATACAGATTTAAAACAACAAGATTTCTTATTACTAGGCTTTTGTGATAAAAAAAAAAAAGTGCCACTTCCTGTCAAAAACAAATAGCACAATGTTAAACTGAGTTAAGATAGCTGGTAGAGATAAGCAAACTTACAGTAAATTTGATTTGTCACGAACTTTTCGGCTCGGCAGTTGATAGCTTTTCCTGCATAAATTAGTTCAGCTTACAGGTGCTCCCCTGGGCTGGAAAAGGTGGATACAGTCCTAGGAGACTCTTTCCTAGGACTGTATCCACCTTTTCCAGAGCACCGGAAAGCTGAACTAATTTATGCAGGAAAAGTCAGCAACCGCCGAGCATAGAAGATCGTGACGATTCGAATTTACTTTAAGTTCGCTCATCTCTAATAGCTGGCTATGGGAACATTACTGTATTATCTATTAAGAGCACAGTGAATTGAAAGACACTGTGCCCTAATAGAGGCCTCCTCCTCCCCTTACAGCCTTCCTATCCATCTCCAAAATTGGTGCCTTACCAATTCTTTGCATCATTTTATGCAAATGACAGTACACAGAAACGCTTCCATAGCCTACAATCTCAAAAAATGTTAATCAAAATTTTTAAAATTCACCAATTTTGTGAAATCAACATACATAACGTCTCAAGAAGTTATATGCTGTTGAAGTGAAGAAAAAATGTTTCAGTCTCATGATTTTGGTTAAAAATCATGGACAGTAAAAAAAAAAAACTATGATTTGGGTAAAAAAAAGGTACAAATAGGAATACAAAAAAATTATCACAATAGCTGGCAAGTACAGCACACTATTGGTACAAATTTACACATAGCAAAACTACACATGTCATATAGAGATTTAAAAACAACAAGATTCCTTCTTACTAGGCTTTTGTAATTAAAAAAAAGTGCCACCTTCTGTCAAAAACAAATAGCACAATGTTAAACTGAGTTAAGATAGCTAGTAGAGATAGCGAACTTACAGTAGATTTGATTAGTCACAAACTTCTCGGCTCGGCAGTTGATGACTTTTCCTGCATAAATTAGTTCAGCTTTCAGATGCTCCCGTGGGCTGGAAAAGGTGGATACAGTCCTAGGAGACTCTTTCCTAGGACTGTATCCACCTTTTCCAGCCCACCGGAGCACCGGAAAGCTGAACTAATTTATGCAGGAAAAGTCAGCAACCGCCGAGCCGAGGAGTTTGTGATGAATCAAATTTACTGTAAGTTCGCTCATCTCTAATAGCTGGCTATGGGAACATTACTGTATTATCTATTAAGAGCACAGCGAAATGAAAGACACTGTGCCCTAATAGAGGCCTCCTCCTCCCCTTACAGCCTTCCTATCCATCTCCAAAATTGGTGCCTTACCAATTCTTTGCATCATTTTATGCAAATGACAGCACACAGAAACTCTTCCCTAGCCTACAATCTCAAAAAATTTTAACACAAATTTTTAAAATTCACCAATTTTGTCAAATCAACATACATAACGTCTCAAGAAGTTATATGCTGTTGAAGTGAAGAAAAATTTTTTCAGTCTCATGATTTTGGTTAAAAATCATGGACAGTAAAAAAAAACAACTATGATTTGGGTTAAAAAAAATGGTACAAATAGGAATACAAAAAAATCATAACAATAGCTGGCAAGTACAGCACACTATTGGTACAAATTTACACATAGCAAAACTACACATTTTACATACAGATTTAAAACAACAAGATTTCTTCTTACTAGGCTTTTGAGTGCCACTTCCTGTCAAAAACAAATAGCACAATGTTAAACTGAGTTACGATAGCTGGCTATGGGAACATTACTGTATTATCTATTAAGAGCACAGCGAAATGAAAGACACTGTGCCCTAATAGAGGCCTCCTCCTCCCCTTACAGCCTTCCTATCCATCTCCAAAATTGGTGCCTTACCAATTCTTTGCATCATTTTATGCAAATGACAGTACGCAGAAATGCTTCCATAGCCTACAATCTCAAAAAATTTTAACCAAAATTTTTCAAATTCACCAATTTTGTCAAATCAACATACATAACGTCTCAAGGAGTTATATGCTGTTGAAGTGAAGAAAAAAAATTTCAGTCTCATGATTTTGGTTAAAAATCATGGACAGTAAAAAAAAAAAACCTATGATTTGGGTAAAAAAAAGGTACAAATAGGAATTAAAAAAATTATCACAATAGCTGGCAAGTACAGCACACTATTGGTACAAATTTACACATAGTAAAACTACACATTTTACATACAGATTTAAAACAACAAGATTTCTTCTTACTAGGCTTTTGAGTGCCACTTCCTGTCAAAAACAAATAGCACAATGTTAAACTGAGTTACGATAGCTGGCTATGGGAACATTACTGTATTATCTATTAAGAGCACAGCGAAATGAAAGACACTGTGCCCTAATAGAGGCCTCCTCCTCCCCTTACAGCCTTCCTATCCATCTCCAAAATTGGTGCCTTACCAATTCTTTGCATCATTTTATGCAAATGACAGTACACAGAAACACTTCCATAGCCTACAATCTCAAAAAATTGTAACCCAAATTTTTCAAATTCACCAATTTTGTCAAATCAACATACATAACGTCTCAAGAAGTTATATGCTGTTGAAGTGAAGAAAAAATGTTTCAGTCTCATGATTTTGGTTAAAAATCATGGACAGTAAAAAAAAAAACTATGATTTGGGTTAAAAAAAATGGTACAAATAGGAATAAAAAAAAATCATAACAATAGCTGGCAAGTACAGCACACTACTGGTACATATTTACACATAGCAAAACTACACATTTTACATACAGATTTAAAACAACAAGATTTCTTCTTACTAGGCTTTTGAGTGCCACTTCCTGTCAAAAACAAATAGCACAATATTAAACTGAGTTACGATAGCTGGCTATGGGAACATTACTCTATTATCTATTAAGAGCACAGCGAAATGAAAGACACTGTGCCCTAATAGAGGCCTCCTCCTCCCCTTACAGCCTTCCTATCCATCTCCAAAATTGGTGCCTTACCAATTCTTTGCATCATTTTATGCAAATGACAGTACGCAGAAATGCTTCCATAGCCTACAATCTCAAAAAATTTTAACCCAAATTTTTAAAATTCACCAATTTTGTCAAATCAACATACATAACGTCTCAAGAAGTTATATGCTGTTGAAGTGAAGAAAAAATGTTTCAGTCTCATGATTTTGGTTAAAAATCATGGACAGTAAAAAAAAAAAGCTATGATTTGGGTTAAAAAAAATGGTACAAATAGGAATAAAAAAAATCATAACAATAGCTTGCAAGTACAGCACACTACTGGTACATATTTACACATAGCAAAACTACACATTTTACATACAGATTTAAAACAACAAGATTTCTTCTTACTAGGCTTTTGAGTGCCACTTCCTGTCAAAAACAAATAGCACAATATTAAACTAAGTTACGATAGCTGGCTATGGAAACATTACTGTATTATCTATTAAGAGCACAGCGAAATGAAAGACACTGTGCCCTAATAGAGGCCTCCTCCTCCCCTTACAGCCTTCCTATCCATCTCCAAAATTGGTGCCTTACCAATTCTTTGCATCATTTTATGCAAATGACAGTACGCAGAAATGCTTCCATAGCCTACAATCTCAAAAAATTTTAACCAGAATTTTTAAAATTCACCAATTTTGTCAAATCAACATACATAACGTCTCAAGGAGTTATATGCTGTTGAAGTGAAGAAAAAAAATTTCAGTCTCATGATTTTGGTTAAAAATCATGGACAGTAAAAAAAAAACCTATGATTTGGGTAAAAAAAAGGTACAAATAGGAATTAAAAAAATTATCACAATAGCTGGCAAGTACAGCACACTATTGGTACAAATTTACACATAGCAAAACTACACATTTTACATACAGATTTAAAACAACAAGATTTCTTCTTACTAGGCTTTTGAGTGCCACTTCCTGTCAAAAACAAATAGCACAATGTTAAACTGAGTTACGATAGCTGGCTATGGGAACATTACTGTATTATCTATTAAGAGCACAGCAAAATGAAAGACACTGTGCCCTAATAGAGGCCTCCTCCTCCCCTTACAGCCTTCCTATCCATCTCCAAAATTGGTGCCTTACCAATTCTTTGCATCATTTTATGCAAATGACAGTACACAGAAACACTTCCATAGCCTACAATCTCAAAAAATTTTAACCCAAATTTTTAAAATTCACCAATTTTGTCAAATCAACATACATAACGTCTCAAGGAGTTATATGCTGTTGAAGTGAAGAAAAAAAATTTCAGTCTCATGATTTTGGTTAAAAATCATGGACAGTAAAAAAAAACCTATGATTTGGGTAAAAAAAAGGTACAAATAGGAATTAAAAAAATTATCACAATAGCTGGCAAGTACAGCACACTATTGGTACAAATTTACACATAGCAAAACTACACATTTTACATACAGATTTAAAACAACAAGATTTCTTCTTACTAGGCTTTTGAGTGCCACTTCCTGTCAAAAACAAATAGCACAATGTTAAACTGAGTTACGATAGCTGGCTATGGGAACATTACTGTATTATCTATTAAGAGCACAGCGAAATGAAAGACACTGTGCCCTAATAGAGGCCTCCTCCTCCCCTTACAGCCTTCCTATCCATCTCCAAAATTGGTGCCTTACCAATTCTTTGCATCATTTTATGCAAATGACAGTACACAGAAACACTTCCATAGCATACAATCTGAAAAAATTTTAACCCAAATTTTTAAAATTCACCAATTTTGTCAAATCAACATACATAACGTCTCAAGAAGTTATATGCTGTTGAAGTGAAGAAAAAATGTTTCAGTCTCATGATTTTGGTTAAAAATTATGGACAGTAAAAAAAAAAAACTATGATTTGGGTTAAAAAAAATGGTACAAGTAGGAATACAAAAAATCATAACAATTGCTGGCAAGTACAGCACACTATTGGTACAAATTTACACATAGCAAAACTACACATTTTACATACAGATTTAAAACAACAAGATTTCTTCTTACTAGGCTTTTGAGTGCCACTTCCTGTCAAAAACAAATAGCACAATGTTAAACTGAGTTACGATAGCTGGCTATGGGAACATTACTGTATTATCTATTAAGAGCACAGCGAAATGAAAGACACTGTGCCCTAATAGAGGCCTCCTCCTCCCCTTACAGCCTTCCTATCCATCTCCAAAATTGGTGCCTTACCAATTCTTTGCATCATTTTATGCAAATGACAGTACACAGAAACACTTCCATAGCCTACAATCTCAAAAAATTTTAACCAACATTTTTAAAATTCACCAATTTTATCAAATCAACATACATAAAGTCTCAAGGAGTTATATGCTGTTGAAGTGAAGAAAAAAAAATTCAGTCTCATGATTTTGGTTAAAAATCATGGACAGTAAAAAAAACCCTATGATTTGGGTAAAAAAAAGGTACAAATAGGAATTTAAAAAATTATCACAATAGCTGGCAAGTACAGCACACTATTGGTACAAATTTACACATAGCAAAACTACACATTTTACATACAGATTTAAAACAACAAGATTTCTTCTTACTAGGCTTTTGAGTGCCACTTCCTGTCAAAAACAAATAGCACAATGTTAAACTGAGTTACGATAGCTGGCTATGGGAACATTACTGTATTATCTATTAAGAGCACAGCGAAATGAAAGACACTGTGCCCTAATAGAGGCCTCCTCCTCCCCTTACAGCCTTCCTATCCATCTCCAAAATTGGTGCCTTACCAATTCTTTGCATCATTTTATGCAAATGACAGTACACAGAAACACTTCCATAGCCTACAATCTCAAAAAAATTTAACCCAAATTTTTAAAATTCACCAATTTTGTCAAATCAACATACATAACGTCTCAAGAAGTTATATGCTGTTGAAGTGAAGAAAAAATGTTTCAGTCTCATGATTTTGGTTAAAAATCATGGACAGTAAAAAAAAAAACTATGATTTGGGTTAAAAAAAATGGTACAAGTAGGAATACAAAAAAATCATAACAATTGCTGGCAAGTACAGCACACTATTGGTACAAATTTACACATAGCAAAACTACACATTTTACATACAGATTTAAAACAACAAGATTTCTTCTTACTAGGCTTTTGAGTGCCACTTCCTGTCAAAAACAAATAGCACAATGTTAAACTGAGTTACGATAGCTGGCTATGGGAACATTACTCTATTATCTATTAAGAGCACAGCAAAATGAAAGACACTGTGCCCTAATAGAGGCCTCCTCCTCCCTTTACAGCCTTCCTATCCATCTCCAAAATTGGTGCCTTACCAATTCTTTGCATCATTTTATGCAAATGACAGTACGCAGAAATGCTTCCATAGCCTACAATTTCAAAAAATTTTAACCAACATTTTTAAAATTCACCAATTTTGTCAAATCAACATACATAACGTCTCAAGGAGTTATATGCTGTTGAAGTGAAGAAAAAATGTTTCAGTCTCATGATTTTTGTTAAAAATCATGGACAGTAAAAAAAAACAACTATGATTTGGGTTAAAAAAATGGTACAAATAGGAATACAAAAAAATCATAACAATAGCTGGCAAGTACAGCACACTATTGGTACAAATTTACACATAGCAAAACTACACATGTCATATAGAGATTTAAAAACAACAAGATTCCTTCTTACTAGGCTTTTGTAATTAAAAAAAAGTGCCACCTTCTGTCAAAAACAAATAGCACAATGTTAAACTGAGTTAAGATAGCTAGTGGAGATGAGCGAACTTACAGTAGATTTGATTAGTCACAAACTTCTCGGCTCGGCAGTTGATGACTTTTCCTGCATAAATTAGTTCAGCTTTCAGATGCTCCCGTGGGCTGGAAAAGGTGGATACAGTCCTAGGAGACTCTTTCCTACGACTGTATCCGCCTTTCCAGCCCACCGGAGCACCGGAAAGCTGAACTAATTTATGCAGGAAAAGTCAGCAACCGCCGAGCCGAGGAGTTTGTGATGAATCAAATTTACTGTAAGTTCGCTCATCTCTAATAGCTGGCTATGGGAACATTACTGTATTATCTATTAAGAGCACAGCGAAATGAAAGACACTGTGCCCTAATAGAGGCCTCCTCCTCCCCTTACAGCCTTCCTATCCATCTCCAAAATTGGTGCCTTACCAATTCTTTGCATCATTTTATGCAAATGACAGTACGCAGAAATGCTTCCATAGCCTACAATCTCAAAAAATTTTAACCAACATTTTTAAAATTCACCAATTTTGTCAAATCAACATACATAACGTCTCAAGGAGTTATATGCTGTTGAAGTGAAGAAAAAAAAATTCAGTCTCATGATTTTGGTTAAAAATCATGGACAGTAAAAAAAAACCCTATGATTTGGGTAAAAAAAAGGTAAAATAGGAATTTAAAAAATTATCACAATAGCTGGCAAGTATAGCACACTATTGGTACAAATTTACACATAGCAAAACTACACATTTTACATACAGATTTAAAACAACAAGATTTCTTATTACTAGGCTTTTGTAATAAAAAAAATGTGCCACTTCCTGTCAAAAACAAATAGCACAATGTTAAACTGAGTTAAGATAGCTGGTAGAGATAAGCAAACTTACAGTAAATTCGATTTGTCACGAACTTCTCGGCTCAGCAGTTGATGACTTTTCCTGCATAAATTAGTTCAGCTTACAGGTGCTCCCCTGGGCTGGAAAAGGTGGATACAGTCCTAGGAGACTCTTTCCTAGGACTGTATCCACCTTTTCCAGCACACCAGAGCACCGGAAAGCTAAACTAATTTATGCAGGAAAAGTCAGCAACCGCCGAGCATAGAAGATCGTGACGATTCGAATTTACTTTAAGTTCGCTCATCTCTAATAGCTGGCTATGGGAACATTACTGTATTATCTATTAAGAGCACAGTGAATTGAAAGACACTGTGCCCTAATAGAGGCCTCCTCCTCCCCTTACAGCCTTCCTATCCATCTCCAAAATTGGTGCCTTACCAATTCTTTGCATCATTTTATGCAAATGACAGTACGCAGAAATGCTTCCATAGCCTACAATCTCAAAACATTTTAACCAACATTTTTAAAATTCACCAATTTTGTCAAATCAACATACATAACGTCTCAAGGAGTTATATGCTGTTGAAGTGATGAAAAAATATTTCAGTCTCATGATTTTGATTAAAAATCATGGACAGTAAAAAAAAAAAATATGATTTGGGTTAAAAAAAATTGTACAAATAGGAATACAAAAAAATCGTAACAATAGCTGGCAAGTACAGCACACTATTGGTACAAATTTACACATAGCAAAACTACACATTTTACATACAGATTTAAAACAACAAGATTTCTTATTACTAGGCTTTTGTGATAAAAAAAAGTGCCACTTCCTGTCAAAAACAAATAGCACAATGTTAAACTGAGTTACGATAGCTGGCTATGGGAACATTACTGTATTATCTATTAAGAGCACAGCGAAATGAAAGACACTGTGCCCTAATAGAGGCCTCCTCCTCCCCTTACAGCCTTCCTATCCATCTCCAAAATTGGTGCCTTACCAATTCTTTGCATCATTTTATGCAAATGACAGTACACAGAAACACTTCCATAGCCTACAATCTCAAAAAATTTTAACCCAAATTTTTCAAATTCACCAATTTTGTCAAATCAACATACATAACGTCTCAAGAAGTTATATGCTGTTGAAGTGAAGAAAAAATGTTTCAGTCTCATGATTTTGGTTAAAAATCATGGACAGTAAAAAAAAAAAAACTATGATTTGGGTTAAAAAAATGGTACAAATAGGAATAAAAAAAAATCATAACAATAGCTGGCAAGTACAGCACACTACTGGTACATATTTACACATAGCAAAACTACACATTTTACATACAGATTTAAAACAACAAGATTTCTTCTTACTAGGCTTTTGAGTGCCACTTCCTGTCAAAAACAAATAGCACAATATTAAACTGAGTTACGATAGCTGGCTATGGAAACATTACTGTATTATCTATTAAGAGCACAGCGAAATGAAAGACACTGTGCCCTAATAGAGGCCTCCTCCTCCCCTTACAGCCTTCCTATCCATCTCCAAAATTGGTGCCTTACCAATTCTTTGCATCATTTTATGCAAATGACAGCACACAGAAACTCTTCCCTAGCCTACAATCTCAAAAAATTTTAACCCAAATTTTTAAAATTCACCAATTTTGTCAAATCAACATACATAACGTCTCAAGAAGTTATATGCTGTTGAAGTGAAGAAAAAATGTTTCAGTCTCATGATTTTGGTTAAAAATCATGGACAGTAAAAAAAAACAACTATGATTTGGGTTAAAAAAAATGGTACAAATAGGAATACAAAAAAATCATAACAATAGCTGGCAAGTACAGCACACTATTGGTACAAATTTACACATAGCAAAACTACACATTTTACATACAGATTTAAAACAACAAGATTTCTTCTTACTAGGCTTTTGAGTGCCACTTCCTGTCAAAAACAAATAGCACAATGTTAAACTGAGTTACGATAGCTGGCTATGGGAACATTACTGTATTATCTATTAAGAGCACAGTGAAATGAAAGACACTGTGCCCTAATAGAGGCCTCCTCCTCCCCTTACAGCCTTCCTATCCATCTCCAAAATTGGTGCCCTTACCAATTCTTTGCATCATTTTATGCAAATGACAGTACACAGAAACACTTCCATAGCTACAATCTCAAAAAATTTTAACCCAAATTTTTAAAATTCACCAATTTTGTCAAATCAACATACATAACGTCTCAAGAAGTTATATGCTGTTGAAGTGAAGAAAAAATGTTTCAGTCTCATGATTTTGGTTAAAAATCATGGACAGTAAAAAAAAAAAACTATGATTTGGGTTAAAAAAATGGTACAAATAGAAATAAAAAAAAATCATAATAATAGCTGGCAAGTACAGCACACTACTGGTACATATTTACACATAGCAAAACTACACATTTTACATACAGATTTAAAACAACAAGATTTCTTCTTACTAGGCTTTTGAGTGCCACTTCCTGTCAAAAACAAATAGCACAATATTAAACTGAGTTACGATAGCTGGCTATGGAAACATTACTGTATTATCTATTAAGAGCACAGCGAAATGAAAGACACTGTGCCCTAATAGAGGCCTCCTTCTCCCCTTACAGCCTTCCTATCCATCTCCAAAATTGGTGCCTTACCAATTCTTTGCATCATTTTATGCAAATGACAGGACGCAGAAATGCTTCCATAGCCTACAATCTCAAAAAATTTTAACCAGAATTTTTAAAATTCACCAATTTTGTCAAATCAACATACATAACGTCTCAAGGAGTTATATGCTGTTGAAGTGAAGAAAAAAAATTTCAGTCTCATGAGTTTGGTTAAAAATCATGGACAGTAAAAAAAAACCCTATGATTTGGGTAAAAAAAAGGTACAAATAGGAATTAAAAAAATTATCACAATAGCTGGCAAGTACAGCACACTATTGGTACAAATTTACACATAGCAAAACTACACATTTTACATACAGATTTAAAACAACAAGATTTCTTCTTACTAGGCTTTTGAGTGCCACTTCCTGTCAAAAACAAATAGCACAATGTTAAACTGAGTTACGATAGCTGGCTATGGGAACATTACTGTATTATCTATTAAGAGCACAGCGAAATGAAAGACACTGTGCCCTAATAGAGGCCTCCTCCTCCCCTTACAGCCTTCCTATCCATCTCCAAAATTGGTGCCTTACCAATTCTTTGCATCATTTTATGCAAATGACAGTACACAGAAACACTTCCATAGCCTACAATCTCAAAAAATTTTAACCCAAATTTTTAAAATTCACCAATTTTGTCAAATCAACATACATAACGTCTCAAGGAGTTATATGCTGTTGAAGTGAAGAAAAAAAATTTCAGTCTCATGAGTTTGGTTAAAAATCATGGACAGTAAAAAAAAACCCTATGATTTGGGTAAAAAAAAGGTACAAATAGGAATTAAAAAAATTATCACAATAGCTGGCAAGTACAGCACACTATTGGTACAAATTTACACATAGCAAAACTACACATTTTACATACAGATTTAAAACAACAAGATTTCTTCTTACTAGGCTTTTGAGTGCCACTTCCTGTCAAAAACAAATAGCACAATGTTAAACTGAGTTACGATAGCTGGCTATGGGAACATTACTGTATTATCTATTAAGAGCACAGCGAAATGAAAGACACTGTGCCCTAATAGAGGCCTCCTCCTCCCCTTACAGCCTTCCTATCCATCTCCAAAATTGGTGCCTTACCAATTCTTTGCATCATTTTATGCAAATGACAGTACACAGAAACACTTCCATAGCCTACAATCTCAAAAAATTTTAACCCAAATTTTTAAAATTCACCAATTTTGTCAAATCAACATACATAACGTCTCAAGAAGTTATATGCTGTTGAAGTGAAGAAAAAATGTTTCAGTCTCATGATTTTGGTTAAAAATCATGGACAGTAAAAAAAAAAACTATGATTTGGGTTAAAAAAAATGGTACAAATAGGAATACAAAAAAATTATCACAATAGCTGGCAAGTACAGCACACTATTGGTACAAATTTACACATAGCAAAACAACACATTTTACATACAGATTTAAAACAACAAGATTTCTTATTACTAGGCTTTTGTGATAAAAAAAAAAAAGTGCCACTTCCTGTCAAAAACAAATAGCACAATGTTAAACTGAGTTAAGATAGCTGGTAGAGATAAGCAAACTTACAGTAAATTTGATTTGTCACGAACTTTTCGGCTCGGCAGTTGATAGCTTTTCCTGCATAAATTAGTTCAGCTTACAGGTGCTCCCCTGGGCTGGAAAAGGTGGATACAGTCCTAGGAGACTCTTTCCTAGGACTGTATCCACCTTTTCCAGAGCACCGGAAAGCTGAACTAATTTATGCAGGAAAAGTCAGCAACCGCCGAGCATAGAAGATCGTGACGATTCGAATTTACTTTAAGTTCGCTCATCTCTAATAGCTGGCTATGGGAACATTACTGTATTATCTATTAAGAGCACAGTGAATTGAAAGACACTGTGCCCTAATAGAGGCCTCCTCCTCCCCTTACAGCCTTCCTATCCATCTCCAAAATTGGTGCCTTACCAATTCTTTGCATCATTTTATGCAAATGACAGTACACAGAAACGCTTCCATAGCCTACAATCTCAAAAAATGTTAATCAAAATTTTTAAAATTCACCAATTTTGTGAAATCAACATACATAACGTCTCAAGAAGTTATATGCTGTTGAAGTGAAGAAAAAATGTTTCAGTCTCATGATTTTGGTTAAAAATCATGGACAGTAAAAAAAAAAAACTATGATTTGGGTAAAAAAAAGGTACAAATAGGAATACAAAAAAATTATCACAATAGCTGGCAAGTACAGCACACTATTGGTACAAATTTACACATAGCAAAACTACACATGTCATATAGAGATTTAAAAACAACAAGATTCCTTCTTACTAGGCTTTTGTAATTAAAAAAAAGTGCCACCTTCTGTCAAAAACAAATAGCACAATGTTAAACTGAGTTAAGATAGCTAGTAGAGATAGCGAACTTACAGTAGATTTGATTAGTCACAAACTTCTCGGCTCGGCAGTTGATGACTTTTCCTGCATAAATTAGTTCAGCTTTCAGATGCTCCCGTGGGCTGGAAAAGGTGGATACAGTCCTAGGAGACTCTTTCCTAGGACTGTATCCACCTTTTCCAGCCCACCGGAGCACCGGAAAGCTGAACTAATTTATGCAGGAAAAGTCAGCAACCGCCGAGCCGAGGAGTTTGTGATGAATCAAATTTACTGTAAGTTCGCTCATCTCTAATAGCTGGCTATGGGAACATTACTGTATTATCTATTAAGAGCACAGCGAAATGAAAGACACTGTGCCCTAATAGAGGCCTCCTCCTCCCCTTACAGCCTTCCTATCCATCTCCAAAATTGGTGCCTTACCAATTCTTTGCATCATTTTATGCAAATGACAGCACACAGAAACTCTTCCCTAGCCTACAATCTCAAAAAATTTTAACACAAATTTTTAAAATTCACCAATTTTGTCAAATCAACATACATAACGTCTCAAGAAGTTATATGCTGTTGAAGTGAAGAAAAAATTTTTCAGTCTCATGATTTTGGTTAAAAATCATGGACAGTAAAAAAAAACAACTATGATTTGGGTTAAAAAAAATGGTACAAATAGGAATACAAAAAAATCATAACAATAGCTGGCAAGTACAGCACACTATTGGTACAAATTTACACATAGCAAAACTACACATTTTACATACAGATTTAAAACAACAAGATTTCTTCTTACTAGGCTTTTGAGTGCCACTTCCTGTCAAAAACAAATAGCACAATGTTAAACTGAGTTACGATAGCTGGCTATGGGAACATTACTGTATTATCTATTAAGAGCACAGCGAAATGAAAGACACTGTGCCCTAATAGAGGCCTCCTCCTCCCCTTACAGCCTTCCTATCCATCTCCAAAATTGGTGCCTTACCAATTCTTTGCATCATTTTATGCAAATGACAGTACGCAGAAATGCTTCCATAGCCTACAATCTCAAAAATTTTAACCAAAATTTTTCAAATTCACCAATTTTGTCAAATCAACATACATAACGTCTCAAGGAGTTATATGCTGTTGAAGTGAAGAAAAAAAATTTCAGTCTCATGATTTTGGTTAAAAATCATGGACAGTAAAAAAAAAAAAACCTATGATTTGGGTAAAAAAAAGGTACAAATAGGAATTAAAAAAATTATCACAATAGCTGGCAAGTACAGCACACTATTGGTACAAATTTACACATAGTAAAACTACACATTTTACATACAGATTTAAAACAACAAGATTTCTTCTTACTAGGCTTTTGAGTGCCACTTCCTGTCAAAAACAAATAGCACAATGTTAAACTGAGTTACGATAGCTGGCTATGGGAACATTACTGTATTATCTATTAAGAGCACAGCGAAATGAAAGACACTGTGCCCTAATAGAGGCCTCCTCCTCCCCTTACAGCCTTCCTATCCATCTCCAAAATTGGTGCCTTACCAATTCTTTGCATCATTTTATGCAAATGACAGTACACAGAAACACTTCCATAGCCTACAATCTCAAAAAATTGTAACCCAAATTTTTCAAATTCACCAATTTTGTCAAATCAACATACATAACGTCTCAAGAAGTTATATGCTGTTGAAGTGAAGAAAAAATGTTTCAGTCTCATGATTTTGGTTAAAAATCATGGACAGTAAAAAAAAAAACTATGATTTGGGTTAAAAAAAATGGTACAAATAGGAATAAAAAAAAATCATAACAATAGCTGGCAAGTACAGCACACTACTGGTACATATTTACACATAGCAAAACTACACATTTTACATACAGATTTAAAACAACAAGATTTCTTCTTACTAGGCTTTTGAGTGCCACTTCCTGTCAAAAACAAATAGCACAATATTAAACTGAGTTACGATAGCTGGCTATGGGAACATTACTCTATTATCTATTAAGAGCACAGCGAAATGAAAGACACTGTGCCCTAATAGAGGCCTCCTCCTCCCCTTACAGCCTTCCTATCCATCTCCAAAATTGGTGCCTTACCAATTCTTTGCATCATTTTATGCAAATGACAGTACGCAGAAATGCTTCCATAGCCTACAATCTCAAAAAATTTTAACCCAAATTTTTAAAATTCACCAATTTTGTCAAATCAACATACATAACGTCTCAAGAAGTTATATGCTGTTGAAGTGAAGAAAAAATGTTTCAGTCTCATGATTTTGGTTAAAAATCATGGACAGTAAAAAAAAAAACTATGATTTGGGTTAAAAAAAATGGTACAAATAGGAATAAAAAAAATCATAACAATAGCTTGCAAGTACAGCACACTACTGGTACATATTTACACATAGCAAAACTACACATTTTACATACAGATTTAAAACAACAAGATTTCTTCTTACTAGGCTTTTGAGTGCCACTTCCTGTCAAAAACAAATAGCACAATATTAAACTAAGTTACGATAGCTGGCTATGGAAACATTACTGTATTATCTATTAAGAGCACAGCGAAATGAAAGACACTGTGCCCTAATAGAGGCCTCCTCCTCCCCTTACAGCCTTCCTATCCATCTCCAAAATTGGTGCCTTACCAATTCTTTGCATCATTTTATGCAAATGACAGTACGCAGAAATGCTTCCATAGCCTACAATCTCAAAAAATTTTAACCAGAATTTTTAAAATTCACCAATTTTGTCAAATCAACATACATAACGTCTCAAGGAGTTATATGCTGTTGAAGTGAAGAAAAAAAATTTCAGTCTCATGATTTTGGTTAAAAATCATGGACAGTAAAAAAAAAACCTATGATTTGGGTAAAAAAAAGGTACAAATAGGAATTAAAAAAATTATCACAATAGCTGGCAAGTACAGCACACTATTGGTACAAATTTACACATAGCAAAACTACACATTTTACATACAGATTTAAAACAACAAGATTTCTTCTTACTAGGCTTTTGAGTGCCACTTCCTGTCAAAAACAAATAGCACAATGTTAAACTGAGTTACGATAGCTGGCTATGGGAACATTACTGTATTATCTATTAAGAGCACAGCAAAATGAAAGACACTGTGCCCTAATAGAGGCCTCCTCCTCCCCTTACAGCCTTCCTATCCATCTCCAAAATTGGTGCCTTACCAATTCTTTGCATCATTTTATGCAAATGACAGTACACAGAAACACTTCCATAGCCTACAATCTCAAAAAATTTTAACCCAAATTTTTAAAATTCACCAATTTTGTCAAATCAACATACATAACGTCTCAAGGAGTTATATGCTGTTGAAGTGAAGAAAAAAAATTTCAGTCTCATGATTTTGGTTAAAAATCATGGACAGTAAAAAAAACCTATGATTTGGGTAAAAAAAAGGTACAAATAGGAATTAAAAAAATTATCACAATAGCTGGCAAGTACAGCACACTATTGGTACAAATTTACACATAGCAAAACTACACATTTTACATACAGATTTAAAACAACAAGATTTCTTCTTACTAGGCTTTTGAGTGCCACTTCCTGTCAAAAACAAATAGCACAATGTTAAACTGAGTTACGATAGCTGGCTATGGGAACATTACTGTATTATCTATTAAGAGCACAGCGAAATGAAAGACACTGTGCCCTAATAGAGGCCTCCTCCTCCCCTTACAGCCTTCCTATCCATCTCCAAAATTGGTGCCTTACCAATTCTTTGCATCATTTTATGCAAATGACAGTACACAGAAACACTTCCATAGCATACAATCTGAAAAAATTTTAACCCAAATTTTTAAAATTCACCAATTTTGTCAAATCAACATACATAACGTCTCAAGAAGTTATATGCTGTTGAAGTGAAGAAAAAATGTTTCAGTCTCATGATTTTGGTTAAAAATTATGGACAGTAAAAAAAAAAAACTATGATTTGGGTTAAAAAAAATGGTACAAGTAGGAATACAAAAAATCATAACAATTGCTGGCAAGTACAGCACACTATTGGTACAAATTTACACATAGCAAAACTACACATTTTACATACAGATTTAAAACAACAAGATTTCTTCTTACTAGGCTTTTGAGTGCCACTTCCTGTCAAAAACAAATAGCACAATGTTAAACTGAGTTACGATAGCTGGCTATGGGAACATTACTGTATTATCTATTAAGAGCACAGCGAAATGAAAGACACTGTGCCCTAATAGAGGCCTCCTCCTCCCCTTACAGCCTTCCTATCCATCTCCAAAATTGGTGCCTTACCAATTCTTTGCATCATTTTATGCAAATGACAGTACACAGAAACACTTCCATAGCCTACAATCTCAAAAAATTTTAACCAACATTTTTAAAATTCACCAATTTTATCAAATCAACATACATAAAGTCTCAAGGAGTTATATGCTGTTGAAGTGAAGAAAAAAAAATTCAGTCTCATGATTTTGGTTAAAAATCATGGACAGTAAAAAAAACCCTATGATTTGGGTAAAAAAAAGGTACAAATAGGAATTTAAAAAATTATCACAATAGCTGGCAAGTACAGCACACTATTGGTACAAATTTACACATAGCAAAACTACACATTTTACATACAGATTTAAAACAACAAGATTTCTTCTTACTAGGCTTTTGAGTGCCACTTCCTGTCAAAAACAAATAGCACAATGTTAAACTGAGTTACGATAGCTGGCTATGGGAACATTACTGTATTATCTATTAAGAGCACAGCGAAATGAAAGACACTGTGCCCTAATAGAGGCCTCCTCCTCCCCTTACAGCCTTCCTATCCATCTCCAAAATTGGTGCCTTACCAATTCTTTGCATCATTTTATGCAAATGACAGTACACAGAAACACTTCCATAGCCTACAATCTCAAAAAAATTTAACCCAAATTTTTAAAATTCACCAATTTTGTCAAATCAACATACATAACGTCTCAAGAAGTTATATGCTGTTGAAGTGAAGAAAAAATGTTTCAGTCTCATGATTTTGGTTAAAAATCATGGACAGTAAAAAAAAAAACTATGATTTGGGTTAAAAAAAATGGTACAAGTAGGAATACAAAAAAATCATAACAATTGCTGGCAAGTACAGCACACTATTGGTACAAATTTACACATAGCAAAACTACACATTTTACATACAGATTTAAAACAACAAGATTTCTTCTTACTAGGCTTTTGAGTGCCACTTCCTGTCAAAAACAAATAGCACAATGTTAAACTGAGTTACGATAGCTGGCTATGGGAACATTACTCTATTATCTATTAAGAGCACAGCAAAATGAAAGACACTGTGCCCTAATAGAGGCCTCCTCCTCCCCTTACAGCCTTCCTATCCATCTCCAAAATTGGTGCCTTACCAATTCTTTGCATCATTTTATGCAAATGACAGTACGCAGAAATGCTTCCATAGCCTACAATTTCAAAAAATTTTAACCAACATTTTTAAAATTCACCAATTTTGTCAAATCAACATACATAACGTCTCAAGGAGTTATATGCTGTTGAAGTGAAGAAAAAATGTTTCAGTCTCATGATTTTGGTTAAAAATCATGGACAGTAAAAAAAAACAACTATGATTTGGGTTAAAAAAATGGTACAAATAGGAATACAAAAAAATCATAACAATAGCTGGCAAGTACAGCACACTATTGGTACAAATTTACACATAGCAAAACTACACATGTCATATAGAGATTTAAAAACAACAAGATTCCTTCTTACTAGGCTTTTGTAATTAAAAAAAAGTGCCACCTTCTGTCAAAAACAAATAGCACAATGTTAAACTGAGTTAAGATAGCTAGTGGAGATGAGCGAACTTACAGTAGATTTGATTAGTCACAAACTTCTCGGCTCGGCAGTTGATGACTTTTCCTGCATAAATTAGTTCAGCTTTCAGATGCTCCCGTGGGCTGGAAAAGGTGGATACAGTCCTAGGAGACTCTTTCCTACGACTGTATCCGCCTTTCCAGCCCACCGGAGCACCGGAAAGCTGAACTAATTTATGCAGGAAAAGTCAGCAACCGCCGAGCCGAGGAGTTTGTGATGAATCAAATTTACTGTAAGTTCGCTCATCTCTAATAGCTGGCTATGGGAACATTACTGTATTATCTATTAAGAGCACAGCGAAATGAAAGACACTGTGCCCTAATAGAGGCCTCCTCCTCCCCTTACAGCCTTCCTATCCATCTCCAAAATTGGTGCCTTACCAATTCTTTGCATCATTTTATGCAAATGACAGTACGCAGAAATGCTTCCATAGCCTACAATCTCAAAAAATTTTAACCAACATTTTTAAAATTCACCAATTTTGTCAAATCAACATACATAACGTCTCAAGGAGTTATATGCTGTTGAAGTGAAGAAAAAAAAATTCAGTCTCATGATTTTGGTTAAAAATCATGGACAGTAAAAAAAAACCCTATGATTTGGGTAAAAAAAAGGTAAAATAGGAATTAAAAAAATTATCACAATAGCTGGCAAGTATAGCACACTATTGGTACAAATTTACACATAGCAAAACTACACATTTTACATACAGATTTAAAACAACAAGATTTCTTATTACTAGGCTTTTGTAATAAAAAAAATGTGCCACCTCCTGTCAAAAACAAATAGCACAATGTTAAACTGAGTTAAGATAGCTGGTAGAGATAAGCAAACTTACAGTAAATTCGATTTGTCACGAACTTCTCGGCTCAGCAGTTGATGGCTTTTCCTGCATAAATTAGTTCAGCTTACAGGTGCTCCCCTGGGCTGGAAAAGGTGGATACAGTCCTAGGAGACTCTTTCCTAGGACTGTATCCACCTTTTCCAGCACACCAGAGCACCGGAAAGCTAAACTAATTTATGCAGGAAAAGTCAGCAACCGCCGAGCATAGAAGATCGTGACGATTCGAATTTACTTTAAGTTCGCTCATCTCTAATAGCTGGCTATGGGAACATTACTGTATTATCTATTAAGAGCACAGTGAATTGAAAGACACTGTGCCCTAATAGAGGCCTCCTCCTCCCCTTACAGCCTTCCTATCCATCTCCAAAATTGGTGCCTTACCAATTCTTTGCATCATTTTATGCAAATGACAGTACACAGACACGCTTCCATAGCCTACAATCTCAAAAAATGTTAATCAAAATTTTTAAAATTCACCAATTTTCTCAAATCAACATACATAACGTCTCAAGAAGTTATATGCTGTTGAAGTGATGAAAAAATATTTCAGTCTCATGATTTTGATTAAAAATCATGGACAGTAAAAAAAAAAAAACTATGATTTGGGTTAAAAAAAATTGTACAAATAGGAATACAAAAAAATCGTAACAATAGCTGGCAAGTACAGCACACTATTGGTACAAATTTACACATAGCAAAACTACACATTTTACATACAGATTTAAAACAACAAGATTTCTTATTACTAGGCTTTTGTGATAAAAAAAAAAGTGCCACTTCCTGTCAAAAACAAATAGCACAATGTTAAACTGAGTTACGATAGCTGGCTATGGGAACATTACTGTATTATCTATTAAGAGCACAGTGAAATGAAAGACACTGTGCCCTAATAGAGGCCTCCTCCTCCCCTTACAGCCTTCCTATCCATCTCCAAAATTGGTGCCTTACCAATTCTTTGCATCATTTTATGCAAATGACAGTACACAGAAACGCTTCCATAGCCTACAATCTCAAAAAATGTTAATCAAAATTTTTAAAATTCACCAATTTTGTCAAATCAACATACATAACGTCTCGAAGTTATATGCTGTTGAAGTGAAGAAAAAATGTTTCAGTCTCATGATTTTGGTTAAAAATCATGGACAGTAAAAAAAAAAAACTATGATTTGGGTAAAAAAAAAGGTACAAATAGGAATACAAAAAAATTATCACAATAGCTGGCAAGTACAGCACACTATTGGTACAAATTTACACATAGCAAAACTACACATGTCATATAGAGATTTAAAAACAACAAGATTCCTTCTTACTAGGCTTTTGTAATTAAAAAAAGTGCCACCTTCTGTCAAAAACAAATAGCACAATGTTAAACTGAGTTAAGATAGCTAGTAGAGATGAGCGAACTTACAGTAGATTTGATTAGTCACAAACTTCTCGGCTCGGCAGTTGATGACTTTTCCTGCATAAATTAGTTCAGCTTTCAGATGCTCCCGTGGGCTGGAAAAGGTGGATACAGTCCTAAGAGACTCTTTCCTAGGACTGTATCCGCCTTTTCCAGCCCATCGGAGCACCGGAAAGCTGAACTAATTTATGCAGGAAAAGTCAGCAACCGCCGAGCCGAGGAGTTTGTGATGAATCAAATTTACTGTAAGTTCGCTCATCTCTAATAGCTGGCTATGGGAACATTACTGTATTATCTATTAAGAGCACAGCGAAATGAAAGACACTGTGCCCTAATAGAGGCCTCCTCCTCCCCTTACAGCCTTCCTATCCATCTCCAAAATTGGTGCCTTACCAATTCTTTGCATCATTTTATGCAAAGACAGCACACAGAAACTCTTCCCTAGCCTACAATCTCAAAAAATTTTAACCCAAATTTTTAAAATTCACCAATTTTGTCAAATCAACATACATAACGTCTCAAGAAGTTATATGCTGTTGAAGTGAAGAAAAAATGTTTCAGTCTCATGATTTTGGTTAAAAATCATGGACAGTAAAAAAACAACAACTATTATTTGGGTTAAAAAAAATTGTACAAATAGGAATACAAAAAAGTCATAACAATAGCTGGCAAGTACAGCACACTATTGGTACAAATTTACACGTAGCAAAGCTACACATTTTACACACAGATTTAAAACAACAAGATTTCTTCTTACTAGGCTTTTAAGTGCCACTTCCTGTCAAAAACAAATAGCACAATGTTAAACTGAGTTACGATAGCTGGCTATGGGAACATTACTGTATTATCTATTAAGAGCACAGCGAAATGAAAGACACTGTGCCCTAATAGAGGCCTCCTCCTCCTCTTACAGCCTTCCTATCCATCTCCAAAATTGGTGCCTTACCAATTCTTTGCATCATTTTATGCAAATGACAGTACGCAGAAATGCTTCCATTGCCTACAATCTCAAAAAATTTTAACCAACATTTTTAAAATTCACCAATTTTGTCAAATCAACATACATAACGTCTCAAGGAGTTATATGCTGTTGAAGTGAAGAAAAAAAAATTCAGTCTCATGATTTTGGTTAAAAATCATGGACAGTAAAAAAAAACCCTATGATTTGGGTTAAAAAAGGTACAAATAGGAATTTAAAAAATTATCACAATAGCTGGCAAGTACAGCACACTATTGGTACAAATTTACACATAGCAAAACTACACATTTTACATACAGATTTAAAACAACAAGATTTCTTCTTACTAGGCTTTTGAGTGCCACTTCCTGTCAAAAACAAATAGCACAATGTTAAACTGAGTTACGATAGCTGGCTATGGGAACATTACTGTATTATCTATTAAGAGCACAGCGAAATGAAAGACACTGTGCCCTAATAGAGGCCTCCTCCTCCCCTTACAGCCTTCCTATCCATCTCCAAAATTGGTGCCTTACCAATTCTTTGCATCATTTTATGCAAATGACAGTACACAGAAACACTTCCATAGCCTACAATCTCAAAAAAATTTAACCCAAATTTTTCAAATTCACCAATTTTGTCAAATCAACATACATAACGTCTAAAGAAGTTATATGCTGTTGAAGTGAAGAAAAAATGTTTCAGTCTCATGATTTTGGTTAAAAATCATGGACAGTAAAAAAGAAAACTATGATTTGGGTTAAAAAAAATGGTACAAGTAGGAATACAAAAAAATCATAACAATTGCTGGCAAGTACAGCACACTATTGGTACAAATTTACACATAGCAAAACTACACATTTTACATACAGATTTAAAACAACAAGATTTCTTCTTACTAGGCTTTTGAGTGCCCCTTCCTGTCAAAAACAAATAGCACAATATTAAACTGAGTTACGATAGCTGGCTATGGGAACATTACTGTATTATCTATTAAGAGCACAGCGAAATGAAAGACACTGTGCCCTAATAGAGGCCTCCTCCTCCCCTTACAGCCTTCCTATCCATCTCCAAAATTGGTGCCTTACCAATTCTTTGCATCATTTTATGCAAATGACAGTACACAGAAATGCTTCCATAGCCTACAATCTCAAAAAAATTTAAACCAAATTTTTAAAATTCACCAATTTTGTCAAATCAACATACATAACGTCTCAAGAAGTTATATGCTGTTGAAGTGATGAAAAAATATTTCAGTCTCATGATTTTGGTTAACCTCTTCAGGACCCATGACGTATGCATACGTCATCACACCCTGGGTCTTACGGACCCATGACGTATGCATACGTCATGGCGTTTTCCGGTCTCTGCCGCTCGCCGGGCAGAGATCGGAACCGGATGCCTGCTGGAATCCTTCAGCAGGCATCCAGGGCAAACGCCGAGGGGGGCCATGTAGGCCCCCCATGTCGGCGATCGCCGCAAATCGCAAGAGAAATCGCCCTTGCGATCTGCGGCGATACCGGGCTGATCGGGTCTCTGGGACCCGACCACCCGGTAATTTCGAATGATCCCGGCTGTCACAGACAGCCAGGACCATGCTAACGTATAGGAGCGAGGTGGCAAGCCGGCCACCTCCTCCTATACCCTGCGATCTGTCGGTTAGTTAACCGACCAATCGCAGGAGGGGGGGCGGTTACTTCCTCCCGTCCTGCCCGGCCCCTGAAAGTCCGGAGAGGACGGGAGGAAGACCGGAGGACGCGGCGGGGGACGGGGGAGTGCTGGGGACCGGCCCCGGTACTTACTTCGTCCCTGAAGATCCGGATCCCGGCGAGGAAGATGGCGGCGGCGGCGACAGGTGAGTAGATCTTCAGCCGCGGTCGGGCCCTTTACAGCAATGCACGTCGTCGTAAAGCGACATGCATTGCTGTAATAGGACCCTGTAAACTACAACTCCCAGCATGCCCAGACAGCCCTTGGCGTCTGGGCATGCTGGGAGTTGCAGTTTTGCAACATCTGGAGGTCCACAGTTTGGAGACCACTGTGCCCTTCCAGATGTTGCAAAACTACACATCCTCAGCATGCCCTTACTGTCCAGGCATGCTGGGAGTTGTAGTGCTGTAACATCTGGCCCTTCAGATGTTGCAGAACTACAACTCCCAGCATGCCTGGACAGTTTTGGCATACTGGGAGTTGTAGTTTTGCAACATCTGGAAGGGCACAGATTGGGAACCACTGTATTAGTGGTCTGCAAACTGTAGTCCTCCAGATGTTACAAAACTACAACTCCCAGCATGCTGGGAGTTGTAGTTCGGCAACATCTGGCTCTAAAGATGTTGCCGAACTACTACTCCCAGCATGCCTGAGAATGTTTGGGAGTTGTGGTTTTGCAACAGCTGGAGGCACACTGGTTGGGAAAGCATTGTTTCCTAACTCAGTGTTTCCCAACCCGTGTGCCTCCAGCTGTTGCAAAACCACAACTCCCAAACATTCTCAGGCATGCTGGGAGTAGTAGTTTTGCAACAGCTGGAGGTCCCCCCCCCCCCCCTGTGAATGTACAGGGTACATTCACATGGGCAGGGGGCTTACAGTGAGTATCGGGCTGCAAGTTTGCGATGCTCGCTGTAACCCCCCGCCCGTGCGACTGTACCCTAAAAACACTACACTACACTACCACAAAATAAAATAAAATAAAAAGTAAAAAACACTACATATACACATACCCCTACACAGCCCCCCTCCCAATAAAAATGAAAAACGCCTGGTGCGCCACGGTTTCCAAAATGGAGCCTCCAGCTGTTGCAAAACAACAACTCCCAGTATTGCCAGACAGCCGTTGACTGTCTAGGCATGCTGGGAGTTTTGCAACAGCTGGAGGCACCCTGTTTGGGAATCACTGGCGTAGAATACCCCTATGTCCACCCCTATGCAAATCCCTAATTCAGCCCTCAAATGCGCATGGCGCTCTCACTTCAGAGCCCTGTCGTATTTCAAGGCAACAGTTTAGGGTCACATATGGGGTATCGCCGTACTCGGGAGAAATTGACTAACAAATTTTGGGGGTCTTTTTCTCCTTTCACCCCTTATGAAAAGGTGAAGTTGGGGTCTACACCAGCATGTTAGTGTAAAAAAATAAACTTTTTACACTAACATGCTGGTGTTGCCCTATACTTTTCATTTTGACAAGAGGTAAAGGGGAAAAAAGCCCCCCAAAATTTGTAACGCAATTTCTCCCGACTACGGAGATACCCCATATGTGGGCGTAAAGTGTTCTGGGGGCGCACAACAAGGCCCAGAAGGGAGAGTGCGTCATGTACATTTGAGGTGATTTGCACAGGGGTGGCTGATTGTTACAGCGGTTTTGACAAACGCAAAAAAAAAAAAACCCCACATGTGACCCCATTTCGGAAACTACACCCCTCACGGAATGTAATGAGGGGTGCAGTGAGAATTTACACCCCACAGGTGTCTGACAGATCTTTGGAAGAGTGGGCTGTGCAAATTAAAAATGTTGTACAGCCTACTGTTCCAAAGATATGACAGACACCAGTGGGGGGTAAATGCTCATTTTATGCCTTGTTACGTTCCTCAAGGGGTCTAGTTTCCAAAATGGTATGCCATGTGGGGGTTATTTTGCTGTTCTGGCACCATAGGGGCTTCCTAAATGCGACATGCCCCCCGAGCAAAATTTGCTCTCAAAAAGCCAAATATGACTCCTTCTCTTCTGAGCATTGTAGTTCGCCCGTAGTGCACTTCAGGTCAACTTATGGGGTACCTCCATACTCAGAAGAGATGTGGTTACAAATGTTGGGGGGTATTTTCTGCTATAAACCCTTGCAAAAACGTGAAATTTGGGGGGAAACACACATTTTAGTGAAATTTTATTTTTATTTTTTTACATATGCAAAAGTCGTGAAACCCCTGTGGGGTATTAAGGCTCACTTTATTCCTTGTTACGTACCTCAAGGGGTCTAGTTTCCAAAATGGTATGCCATGTGGGGGATTCTTGCTGTTCTGGCACCATAGGGGCTTCCTAAATGCAACATGCCCCCCAAAAACCATTTCAAAAAAACGTACTCTCCAAAATCCCCTTGTCGCTCCTTCGCTTCTGAGCCCTCTACTGCGCCCGCCGAACACTTTACATAGACATATGAGGTATGTGCTTACTCGAGAGAAATTGGGCTACAAATATAAGTATACATTTTCTCCTTTTTCCCCTTGTAAAAATTCAAAAATTGGGTCTACAAGAACATGAGAGTGTAAAAAATGGAGATTTTGAATTTTCTCCTTCACTTTGCTGTTATTCCTGTGAAACACCTAAAGGGTTAAAACGCAGACTGAATGTCATTTTGAATACTTTGGGGGGTGCAGTTTTTATAATGGGGTCATTTGTGGGGTATTTCTAATATGAAGACCCTTCAAATCCACTTCAAACCTGAACTGGTCCCTGAAAAATTGTGAGTTTGGAAATTTTGTGAAAAATTGGAAAATTGCTGCTGAACTTTGAAGCCCTCTGGTGTCTTCCAAAAGTAAAAACACATAAATTTTATGATGCAAACATAAAATAGACATATTGTATATGTGAATAAAAAATAAATTATTTGGAATATCCATTTTCCTTACAAGCAGAGAGCTTCAAAGTTAAAAAAAAAATGCAAAATTTTCAAATTTTTCATAAAATTTTGGGATTTTTCACCAAGGAAGGATGCAAGTTATCACAAAATTTTACCACTATGTTAAAGTAGAATATGTCACGAAAAAACAGTCTCGGAATCAGATTGATAACTAAAAGCATTCCAGAGTTATTAATGTTTAAAGTGACAGTGGTCAGAATTGCAAAAAATGCTCTGGTCCATAAGGTGAAAAAGGGCTCGGTCCTTAAGGGGTTAAAAACAACAAGATTCCTTCTTTCTAGGCTTTTGTAATAAAAAAAAAGTGCCACCTCCTGTAAAAAACAAATAGCACAATGTTAAACTGAGTTAAGATAGCTGGCTATGGGAACATTACTGTATTATCTATTAAGAGCACAGCGAAATGTAAGACACTGTGCCCTAATAGTGGCCTCCTCCTCCCCTTACAGCCTTCCTATCCATCTCCAAAATTGGTGCCTTACCAATTCTTTGCATCATTTTATGCAAATGACAGTACACAGAAACGCTTCCATAGCCTACAATCTCAAAATGTTTTATCCCAAATTTTTAAAATTCACCTATTTTGTCAAATCAACATACATAACGTCTTAAGGAGTTATATGCTGTTGAAGTTAAGAAAAAAAATTTCAGGCTGGGAGGATGGGTGGGCGGGTCTTAATCGCGGCGCCCCCACTCAGCCGTATTCGGGAATCGCAGTTAATGTATGTCTATGAGCCGACCGGAGTGAACCGCAGCCTGCGTTTTCGGCCGTATGCGGTTTCCCGACCGCAAGCAAAAACGTGGTCGAAAACCACAGGTGTTTGACAAATTTCTGCTAAAGTTGGACGTGAAAATGAAAAATGTGATTTTTTTTTCACCAAAATGCTGGAGTTACCCCAATTTTTTCTATTTTCACAAGGGGTAATAGGAGAAAAAGCCTCCCAAAATTTTAATCCCATTTCTTCTGAGTATGGAAATACCCCATATGTGGATTTAAAGTGCTCTGCGGGCGAACTACAATGTGCAGAAGAGAAGGAGTTCCATTGGGCTTTTGGAGAGAGAATCTGTTTGGAATGGAAGTTGGGGGCCAGATTAATGGACCCCCGCCCCACATGTGACCCCGTTTTGGAAACTACACCCCTCACAGAATGTAATAAGGGGTGCAGTGAGCATTCACACCCACTGGTGTTTGACAGATCTTTGGAACAGTGGGCAGTGCAAATGAAAAATTAAATTTTTCATTTTCATGGACCACTGTTCAAAAAAATCTGTCAGACACCAGTGGGGTGTAAATGCTCACTGTATCCCTTGTTACATTCCGTTAAGGGTATAGTTTCCAAAATGGGGTCACATGTGGAGGGGGGGCATTTTTCTCGCACCATGGGGGCTTTGTAAACGCACATGGCCTTTAATTCCAGACACATTCTCTCTCCAAAAGCCCAATGGCGGTATTGCCATACTCAGAAGAAATGGGGTTACAAATTATGGGGGGCTTTTTTCCTATGACCCCTTGTGAAAATGAAAAATTTGGGATAACACCAGCATTTTAGTGAACAAAATACAAATTTTTTATTTTCACGTCCAAATTTAATGAAAATTCTTCAAACACCTGTGGGGTGTTAAGACTCACTATAGCTCTTTTTACATTCGGTGAGGGGTGTAGTTTCCAAAATGGGGTCACATGTGGGTGTTTCTTTTTTGCGTTTATGTCAGAACCGCTGTAACGATAAGCCACCCCTGTACAAATCACCTCAAATGTACATGGCGCTCTCACTTCTGAGCCTCGTTGTGTGCCCGCAGAGCATTTTACGTTCACATATGGGGTATTTCAGTATTCAGAAGAAATTGCGTTACACATTTTGGGGGTCTTTTTTTTCCTTTTACTTCTTGTGAAAATGAAAAGTATGGGGAAACACCAGCATGTTAGTGTAAAAAAGAAAAAACACGCTGGAGTAGACCCCAACTTTACCTTTTCATAAGGGGTAAAAGGAGAAAATACCCCCCAAAATTTGTAATGCAATTTCTCCCGAGTATGGAAATACCCCATATGTGGCCCTAAACTGTTGCCTTGCAATACGACAGGGCTCCAAAGTGAGAGAGCACCATGTGCATTTGATGCCTAAATTAGGGATTTGCACAGGGATTACACTCAGATACCAAAATTACCCTATCGCAGTGTTCCCAAACTGGGTGCCTCCAGCTGTTGCAACACTGGGAGTTGTTGTTTTGCAACATCTGGAGGCTCTGTTTTAGAAACCGTGCTGTACCAGACGTTTCTCATTTTTATTGGGGAGGGGGGTAAATGTGTAGGGGAATGTGTATATGTAGTGTTTTCACTATTTATTTTGTGTAGTGTAGTGTAGTGTTTTTAGGGTACATTCACATGGGCGGGGGTTTACAGCAAGTTTCCCGCTGGGAGTTTGAGCTGCAGCGGAAAATTTGCTACATCTAAAACTTCATTCACTGTAAACCTGTACATTCACATGGGGGGGAAGAGGCTAACCTCCAGCTGTTGCAAAAATACAACTCACAGCATGCCCTTTGGCTGTCCGTGCATGCTGGGGTTGTAGTTATGCAGGCACACTGGTTGCAAAACACTAAGAGTTTGTTACTTAACTCAAAGTTTCGCAACCAGTGTGCCTCCAGCTGTTGCAAAAGTGCAACTCCCAGCTTGTACGGACAGCTATAGGGCATGCTGGGAGTTGTAGTTTGCAACAGCTGGAGGCACACTGGTTGCGAAACACTGAGTTAGGTAACAAACTCTGTGTTTTGCAACCAGTGTGCCTTCAGCTTTTGCAAAAACAACAACTCTCAACATGCAGTGACAGCTGAAGGGCATGCTGGGACTTGTAGTTATGCAACAGCTGGAGGCATACTACTACAACTTCCAGCATGCCCTTTAGCTGTCCGTACATGCTGGGGGTTGTAGTTATGCAACAGTTGGAGGCACACTGGTTGCAAAACACTGAGAGTTTGTTACTTAACTCAGTGTTCCCCAACCTGTGTGCCTCCAGCTGTTGCAAAACTGCAACTCCCAGCATGCATGGTCTGTCAGTGCATGCTAGGAGTTATAGTTTTGCAACAGCTGGAGGCACACGGGTTGGGAAACACTAAGTTAGGAAACAGACAATGTTTCCCAACCAGTGTGCCTCCAGTTGTTGCAAAACTACAGCTCCCAGCATGCCCAGACAGCCGAAGGGCATGTTGGGAGTTGTAGTTATGCTACAACTGGAGGAGAACAGTTTGGAGACCACTGTGAGGTGGTGTCCAAACTGTAGCCCTCCAGATGTTGCAAAACTACAACTCCAAGCATGCTCAGACTGCCCAGGCATACTGGGAGTTGTAGTTTGGCAACATCTGAAGGGCCAGATGTTTGTTAAGGATGAAAGAAGACATTTGATTGGTTGCTATGGGCAACTGGGCAACTTTTCCTCTGGACAGGTTTTGATAAATCTCCCCCATTATCTTTCAGTATGTGTCAGGGTAACATTGTGCTGTTGATATTCAGAGAAGTGGGGGCCTTAGTCTTGAAAGAGTTCATGTAGCAGTTATTAATAATATAGAAAACAAATCTAGGGCAGATTGATAAGGAAAATCAAGGAAAATGTAGCAAATGCTTTCCCAATGGTCGCCATATAGAAGCAAAGTGTGGCCCCATAGAACTTTATTAGGTTTTTACATTGTACAATCCGGCCAAAGAAAGACAAATCCACATGCAAAGGTGACATGAGGATCAGGAAGTCAGAATGAATGTATGTTTCCATCTCCAAGACAAGACTGTTTCCCAAGCAGTGTACCTCCAGCTTTTGTAAAACTACAACTCCCAGCATGCTAAATTGTAGTTTTGCAACAGCCGAGGGCACACTGGTTGGAAAACACTGTCCTAGACTGTAGAATATTTAGTACTAAGTGTAATGGGAGCACTCACTTCTCTACCAACACTGTCCAAACCTGTGTGCCATCTGTGATCAACTTCCATTAAAGAAACAGGACAAAAAGATAAGCGGCATCATCTCTATACAATTGGGGGGATACTCGGGACTGGCACTGTACTTGGTAAGACTCTGCTGATTGGTTGATTTTACCTCTATATTAAAATGTTGGGTCACACAGAGCATATCCGTAGTGTATTTCCCACTGCGGAAGCAACAATGGCAGTCAATAGAGCAAGCCCCCTGCTGTCGCCAGTGGCGTCTCCAGCATTCAAATTTAGGGGGGGCACATGGGGGGCCAGTGACAAAAGTGGGGGGGCAATTTTAAAACGTGTGTATGTGTGTATATATATATATATATATATATATATATATATATATATACACACACATATATATATATATATATATATTTTTTTTTTTATATATATATATATATATATATATATGTATATATATATATATATATATATATATATATATAAACACACAATGATGTTTTTTTCTGTTTTTGTCATAGATTTTTGGGTAAATGACTGATGTCATTATAAAGTAGAATTGGTGGTGCAAAAAATAAGCCATCATATGGACTTTTAGGTGCAAAATTGAAAGGGTTATGATTTTTAAAAGGTAAGGAGGAAAAAACAAAAGTGCAAAAACGGAAAAACGCTCGGACCTTAAGGCGTTAAAACTTTTGGACACTACCATCAACTTTGATAGCGGCATCTAAAGTGTTAATGTCAGACATCAGCCTGATTGGGGATGTCTGGCATTAGCCGAGGGTTCTAGCTAATGATTTATACAACACAGTGGGAGCCGACACTGTGCGTACACATACGTCTTGTGTCCTTAGGTCTCATTTACACGGATGGATCCCCAGCATATTTTACGCTGCGGATCCCCCGACAATGCACACATCGCGGCTGCTCTCGGCCTAGCTCAGAGAGCAGGAGGAGCGGCCATGATGTGCGCGAGTATATACATCAAAGCGTGTCTGCTCGTAGTGGAGGATTGCCATTATGAGCAGACACAGATAGAGGCAGCACTGTAGGGTCCATTGTCGGCGGATCTGCAGCATAAAATACACTGTGGATCCACCCCTGAATGAGCCCTTAGGATACATTCAGATGTACAGGATCTGCTGTATATTTTCTGCAGCTGATTTTGCTACCTATTGAAGCTAATGGGTAGCAAAATCAGCTGCACAAAATATGCAGCAAAAATATGCAGCAGATCCTGTACATGTGAATGTACCCTTGAGGGGTTAATGAGGGGTTAATGTGTTTACATGTTGTCCTTCCAGAGGGGTCACTTTCCCTCCTCCAGTGTCCACAGGTCACCAACAGGTCACATTACCAGAACAATTTATGGAAAAATCGCGGCAAAAATTGCGCTGTTTTACCGCGATTTACGAAAAATCGCGGTAAAAGAGCGCAATTTTTGCCGCGATTTTTCCCAAAAGTTTTTGTGATAATGTGACCTGTTGGTGACCTGTGGACACTGGAGGAGGGAAAGTGACCCCTCTGGACTGCTACCATACACATTACTCAGCCCTGGGTTATACTGCTGATCAGGGGGAGAGAGGGAGGACACGGGACATCACTCACCTCACATGAAAGGGACGCTCTACAGTGTGACCTGTCAGCTCTCGGCCTGTCCTCTCCTGTGCTGGGGGCGGAGCCATCAATGTATTGGGACATCCCTATTTATTTTAAATTGGGGGGGCCCAAGGCGGGGCACGGCCTGATCTAGGGGGGGCCATGGCCCCCTCTGGCCCCCCCCTAGCGACGCCACTGGCTGTCGCTGGATAGCTTTGTGTCCGCTTGTAGTGGTGGATTTCCCACTGTAGACAAACGGCCATATGTTTTTTTACAGCTATAAATACCATTGAAAATTCAATGTATGAACATAGCTTTAAAGTGGTCTTCCAAAAACATCACCACACCTTTCCTCAGGTTGCAAACTGTAGCAGAAATTTACTCCAGAAGTTTGGTGCATTTTTAGCGCATGATGCCGCAGCCTAGGTCAGACCACCTTTTTATTAAACCACTCCCCATTTTTGGAATGCACCTGAAAAGTGTATAAAACTCATAATGTGTACAGGATCTGCTACATATACTGAGGTCAAGGGGTAGCAAAATCAGCCACAGAAAATATGTAGCAGATCCTGTACGTGTGAACCTACCCTAAATATGGCACCAATTTGGCCCCCTTGCAATAGTAAATCTGGCCTATTGTGGCTGTAACCTGGAGTCCTGTGGTAAAAGTGATAGACAATTCTAGCTCTTCCATGATGTCCTCCTACCTGTGCTGCCCATCAGATGGATGTAGCAGGGTCCTTGAAGGCCACTTACACTTCTCTCTTCTTTGCTGGAAGTTTTCTTTCTCTTTTAGGTCATTCAGGCCCAGATATTTAGCAGGAATGTAATAACCTTTTCTTTCTCTGTACCTTAGCTGTACTGGGCGGCTCCTGGACATCGTTTCCACTGTTCTGGTCTCCGCTCGGCTCTCTTCCATCTTCTCCTTTCTCCACTAAATTATTTTTTCTTTGTTTACTTCATTTTATGACAATGGAAAAAGACGATAAAGTCACTAGGAAACTACAGCAATGGGCAATGGGCTCTGACATCTGCTAAACTCTAGTGAGCAAATGAGAGATTTTTCTGTTCATCTGGCTACGTATCATGGCTGTTATGATGATGTCACCAGCTGCCCTACTGTGATGTCAGCAGCCAATGTTCTAATGGTCTCTTTGTTTCATCAGCCAATCAGGTGTTATCTTACTGAGAGGTGCTTTGACATAGTTTTGTTCTACATTACACTACACTTTATACATATCTATATTTCCACATATATTAAGTAGATAGCAATATATATATATATATATATATATATATATATATATATATATATATATGTGTGTGTGTGTTTAGTATTCCACTCTGCCAATTTTAAGACCAGTATTTCCCTACCAGTGTAAGGCTAAGTTTATACTTGTTTTTTTGTCCTGCGTTTTTTGGGTTGATAAAAACGCCTGAAAAAGCGCCAGTGCAATGTCCTGCATCTGTCTTTTTTTTTGTTGTTCTTTCATTTGTGTGGAAATTGCATTCTTGGCACCTTTTGGTTTTACTTTTTTTTTTTTTTTTTTTTTTTTTTTGGTATCCAAAATTTGTTTGGTAACAAAAAAAAAAAAAAAAAAAGGATGCAGTAGTGATGGCAAAAAATGTATTTAATGAAATCTAAATTTTGTATAACTAAATTTTAATTAATGTTTAATAAAGTGTGTGTGTTTCACTTTTTTTCTCTATTTTTTAATTTTTTTAGGTAGTACTACTACTCCTAGCATGGAACAGAGTGTTCCATGATGGGAGCAGTAATTCCTGTAGTAATAGACATATCGCCCCAGGTCTCAGTCCTGACACCCGATGCGATCGTCCATTATATAGCAGAGATGCAGCTCTACACAGCACTAACATCTCTGCTCTGTACTCCGGCCAGTGATGGGAATAGAACCCAGAGTGGTGATTGGCCGGATGGTTGCAGTCAATCACAGCTCTGAGGGAAATATCAATGATTGAGTGGCCGGAGTACAGAGCAGACATGCGAGTGCTATATACAGCCGCTCCATCGCTGCAATAGACAAGACGATCACATCAGGTGCCAGTAGTGACATCCACTTCATATCGTGTCCTTAACTGCAAGTACTACTACTCCCAACATGGAGCAGACTCTGCTCCATGCTGGAAGCTGTAGTACCTGCATTAATACACAGATCGCAGCGAGTGTAACTTCTGACACTCACTACGATCTGGCTATTAATGCAGGTACTACATCTCCCAGCAGTGAGCAGAGTGTGCTCCATGTTGGGAGTAGTAGTACCTGCAGGTAAGGAAAGATCACAGCGGGTATCACTCCTCCTGACACCCGCTGTGATCCACCTGTATAATGTATAGATGCAGCGGCCGTACATATACCCATATTCCTATTTCCCACAGAGAGCTGTGATTGGCTGGAACCATCTGGCCAATCACAACTCTCTGCTGGAAATATGAATAGGTGTATATATACGGCAGTGTAGGGGACCATAGAAGAGCGGCCGCTGCATCTAGTAATTATACAGGAGGATCACAACAGGCAATCTGTCAATTAGTACAGGTACTAACTGGAACAGTGTTTTCTATGCTGGGAGTAGTAGTACTACCTAAAAAATGTAAAAAAGAAAAAAAAGTGAAAAACACATAGGGGGAGATTTATCAAAACCTGTCCAGAGGAAAATCTGCTGAGTTGCCCATAGCAACCAATCAGATTACTACTTTCAGTTTTCAGAAGCCTTGTTAAAAATGAAAGAAGCGATCTGATTTGTTGCTATGGGCAACTCAGCAACTTTTCCTCTCAAAACCTGTCCAGAGGAAAATGTTATTATAAAAAAGATACATTCCGTTAGATACAATTTTTTCATTCACTATTGTATCTTTTTTATTTTTTTTAATGGTACCCATGAAATTTTATTAAAAAAGGTATCTCCATCACTTTTTTGGATCGCTAAAGTCCAAAAAAGAATGAAAACCGCATGAAAAAACGCCAAAGTTTTTCTTGGAAATTTTATTCACTTCCTTAGACTTCAATGGGAGAAAAACGCCATGATTTTGACAAAAAAAAAATGCCAGTGGCTCAACATGCTGCGATTACCAACGATCTGAAAAACGCCAAAAGTGAGTGGAAAAACGCCAAAAGTATAAGAAAAACGCTAAAGTAAAAAATGCCAAGTGGAATAAGAATTTTGCGATTTCTCATTGATTTACAGCTAACATCTGGCCACAGCATTTTTTGGCCGAAAAAACGCCATGCGGCAGAATTAGTGTTTTTCTTGGTGTTTTTGCCCAAAAAAAACAAGTGGAATTCCAACCCATCTCAAGCTTTTGCAAAACTGCAGCTCCCAACATGCCCAGACAGCCTTCTGTTGTTTGGGCGCCCTGAAAGTTGTAGTTTACAACAGCTGAAGACACACTGGTTGGGAAACACTGTCCTAGACTGTAGATATTTGGTGTAATGGGAGCGCTCACATCTGTGCCAACACTGCCCAAACCTGTACGCAATCTGTAATCACCTTACATTATCAGACCAGGGCACAGAGAGAAGTGGCATCTTCTTCATACATTTGGGGGGCACTCAGGACAGGCGCTCGACTGGTCGTTAAGCTGTTTCTAGGATGGCAGTTAAAATGGCTGCTGCAGCATAACAGTTGTCATAGCAACTGCTCCTAGCTGGACTGTACTACTACAGGAACGTATAAACTGCACCAAAAACACAGTAAAAATGATAAAGATGGTAGCTATATGATTGAAACAAAGATGGGAAAGTGCTTTGTCTTCTTGCTCTCATTTCTTTTCATATCATCCATTTCGCTGCCGTTGACCTGCTAGTTTATTTTACCCACCAGTCAATGGTTCAGTCCAGGCTTTTATTTTCGCTTGGTAAGACTTTGCTGATTGGTTAATTTTACCTCTATACTGAAATGTAATTAACCTCTTAAGAATAGGGTCACACAGACAGGGCCGCCATCAGGGGGGTACAGTAAGGGGCCCAGACCCTCAGGGGGGCCACTTGGCCCCAACACTCTTTCTTGCGAGGAGGGCAGCACACTGTCACTTTAAAATGGCAGGGGTTGCAGTTGGTATGAGACATGCCTGTGCGCGGCTCTCAGTTACCAGCAGGGCCTGCTAGTAGCAGCTGGCCAGTGACGTCGGCTCACGTGTCCCTCCTCTTCCTGCCCAGTTCTGCAATAGAGGAGCGGAGCAGCAAGCTACACTGCACACAGGTACTTACTTGTATGGGGGCTGTGTGTGTGTGTATATATATATATATATATATATATATATATATATATATATATGATGGCTGTGTGTGTATATACGGTGGCAGTGTATGTGTATATAGTGGATGTATATGTATGTATGATGGCAGTGTGTGTCTATATAGTGGCAGTGTATATGCATATAGAAGCTGTGTATGTGTATGATGGCCATGTGTGTATAAAGGGGCAGTGTGTGTATATAGAAGCTGTGTATGTGTATGATGGCCATGTGTGTATAAAGGGGCAGTGTGTGTATATAGAAGCTGTGTATGTGTATGATGGCCATGTGTGTGTAAAGTATAAAGGGGCAGTGTGTGTATATAGAAGCTGTGTATGTGTGTATGATGGCCATGTGTGTGTAAAGTATAAAGGGGCAGTGTGTGTATATAGAAGCTGTGTATGTGTGTATGATGGCTATGTGTGTATAAAGGGGCAGTGTGTATATATAGAAGCTGTGTATGTGTATGATGGCCATGTGTGTGTATAAAGAGGCAGTGTATATATGTATGATGGGTGTGTGTGTATATACAGTGGCAGTGTATGTGTATATAGTGGCTGTATATGTGTGTATGATGGCAGTGTGTGTCTATATAGTGGCAGTGTATATGCATATAGAAGCTGTGTATGTGTATGATGGTCATGTGTGTATAAAGGGGCAGTGTATGTGTATATAGAGGCAGTGTATATATTTATGATGGCTGTGTGTGTATATACGGTGTGGCAGTGTATGTGTATATAGTGGCTGTATATGTGTGTATGATGGCAGTGTGTGTCTATATAGTGGCAGTGTATGTGCATATAGAAGGTGTGCATGATGACCATGTGTGTATAAAGGGGCAGTGTGTGTATATAGAGGCAGTGTATATATTTATGATGGCTGTGTGTGTATATACGGTGTGGCAGTGTATGTGTATATAGTGGCTGTATATGTGTGTATGATGGCAGTGTGTGTCTATATAGTGGCAGTGTATATGCATATAGAAGGTGTGCATGATGGCCATGTGTGTATAAAGGGGCAGTGTGTGTATACAGAGGCAGTGTATATATTTATGATGGCTGTGTGTGTATATACAGTGGCAGTGTATGTGTATATAGTGGATGTATATGTGTGTATGATGGCAGTGTGTGTATATATAGTGGCAGTGTATATGCATATAGTAGCTGTGTATGTGTATGATGGCCATGTGTGTATAAAGGGACAGTGTGTGTATATAGAAGCTGTGTATGTGTGTATGATGGCCATGTGTGTATAAAGAGGCAGTGTGTGTATGTAGAGGCAGTGTATATATTTATGAAGGATGTGTGTGTATATACAGTGGTAGTGTATGTGTATATAGAAGCATTGTATATATTTATGATGGATGTGAGTGTATATACAGTGGCAGTGTATATAGTGGCTGTATATGTGTGTATGATGGCAGTGTGTGTATATAGAGGCAGTGTATATATTTATGATGGCTGTATGTGTATATACAGTGGCAGTATATGTGTATATAGTGGCTGTATATGTGTGTATGATGGCAGTGTGTGTCTCTATAGTGGCAGTGTATATGCATATATAAGCTGTGTATGTGTATGATGGCCATGTGTGTATAAAGGGGCAGTGAGTGTATATAGAGGCAGTGTATATATGTATGATGGATGTGTGTGTATATACAGTGGCAGTGTATGTGTATATAGTGGCTGTATATATGTGTATGATGGCCATGTGTGTATTAAGGGGCAGTGAGTGTATATAGAGGCAGTGTATATATTTATGATGGATGTGTGTGTATATACAGTAGCTGTGTATGTGTATATAGAGGCATTGTATATATTTATGATGGCTGTATGTGTATATACAGTGGCAGTGTATGTGTATATAGTGGCTGTATATGTGTGTATGATGGATGTGTGTGTATATACAGTGGCAGTGTATGTGTATATAGTGGCTGTATTTGTGTGTATGATGGCAATGTGTGTGTATATACAGTGGCAGTGTATATGCATATAGAAGCTGTGTATGTGCATGATGGCCATGTGTGTATAAAGGGGCAGTGTGTGTATACAGAGGCAGTGTATATATTTATGATGGATGTGTGTGTATATACAGTGGCAGTGTATGTGTATATAGTGGCTGTATATGTGTGTATGATGGCCATGTGTGTATAAAGGGGCAGTGTGTGTATATAGAAGCTGTGTATGTGTGTATGATGGCCATGTGTGTATAAAGAGGCAGTGTGTGTATATAGAGGCAGTGTATATATTTATGAAGGATGTGTGTGTATATACAGTGGTAGTGTATGTGTATATAGAGGCATTGTATATATTTATGATGGATGTGAGTGTATATACAGTGGCAGTGTATATAGTGGCTGTATATGTGTGTATGATGGCAGTGTGTGTATATAGAGGCAGTGTATATATTTATGATGGCTGTATGTGTATATACAGTGGCAGTGTATGTGTATATAGTGGCTGTATATGTGTGTATGATGGCAGTGTGTGTCTCTATAGTGGCAGTGTATATGCATATATAAGCTGTGTATGTGTATGATGGCCATGTGTGTATAAAGGGGCAGTGTGTGTATATAGAGGCAGTGTATATATTTATGATGACTATGTGTGTATATACAGTGGCAGTGTATGTGTATGCAGAGGCAGTGTATATATTTATGATGGCTGTATGTGTATATACAGTGGCAGTGCATGTGTATATAGTGGCTGTATATGTGTGTATGATGGCAGTGTGTGTCTATATAGTGGCAGTGTATATGCATATAGAAGCTGTGTATGTGTATGATGGCCATGTGTGTATAAAGGGGCAGTGTGTGTATATAGGAGCAGTGTATATATTTATGATGGCTGTGTGTGTATATACAGTGGCAGTGTATGTGTATATAGTGGCTGTATATGTGTGTATGATGGCAGTGTGTGTATATATAGTGGCAGTGTATATGCATATAGAAGCTGTGTATGTATGTATGATGGCCATGTGTATAAAGGGGCAGTGAGTGTATATAGAGGCAGTGTATATATTTATGATGGATGTGTGTGTATATACAGTAGCTGTGTATGTGTATATAGAGGCAGTGTATATATTTATGATGGATTTGTGTAGAGCTGAGCGGTATGACCAAATATGTGTATCACGGTATTATTGTAAAGTATGGCGGTTCCACGATATATAATGGTATTTCTTTCACCCCCACCCCACCACAAATCATGTGACCCGCAAGCACTCCTTTGCTCCCCCGCCCCCCAAATCATGTTACCTGCCAGCGCTGTTCTACTCCCCCCCAATTAATTATCAGCCCAGCGGGGTACTACTCACATATGTCACCCGCAAGCACTGCCCTCCTCCTCTTTGTTGGGGGCCGCCGGCGATGGAACTCTATACTGCACGCCAGTGGTCTCTAATAGCCAAAGGCTGTCCGGGCATACTGGGAGTTGTAGTTTTGCAACAGCTGGAGGTCCGCAGGTTTGAGACAACTGCTATACGCTGTATCCCTATGCCCGGGCTGCAAAAGATAAGCCAGCTTCTTACATGACAGTGGGCTCAGCTTATCACTGGCCGGGGCGGGACATCGCTCCAGCCGGTGATAGGCTGACGGCTGTCTGACGTTCCATTCCCCAGCGTAAAGCAGACGTAGGTAAGTTAAAGTTTATTTTCTTTATCTTTTGCAGCCCGGGCATAGGGATACAGCATACAGCAGTGGTCTCAAACCTGCGGTGCTCCAGCTGTTGCAAAACTACAACTCCCAGCATGCCTGGACACCGTTGGCTGTCCAGGCATACTGAAAGTTGTAGTTTTGCATCATCTGGAGGTCCGCAGGTTGGAGACCACTGGCGTACAGTAAGTTCCAGCGCCAGCAGCCTCCAACGAAGAGGAGGAGGGCAGTTCTTGCGGGATACATATGAGTAGGACCCCGCTGGGCTGATAATGGGGGGGGGGGGAGCAGAACAGCGCTGGCGGGTAACATGATTTGGTGGGGGGAGCAGAACAGCGCTCGCAGGTCACATGATTTGGTGGGGGGGAGCAGAACAGCGCTGGCGGGACACATGATTTGGTGGGGGGAGCAGAACAGTGCTGGCGGGTCACGTATGATTAGTTCCCCGATGTGGGGACAGCACTGCGCTGGGCTGATTATTCATTCCCAAGGGGGAGGGGGAGGGGCCATACCGGTATTGCGGTATGGGGGAAAATTCATATCGTGCAGCCCATAAATTTTGGTATTCTGTATGAACCGGTATACCGCCCAGCCCTAGATGTGTGTGTATATACAGTGGCAGTGTATGTGTATATAGTGGCTGTATATGTGTGTATGATGGCAGTGAGTGTCTATATAGTGGCAGTGTATATGCATATAGAAGCTGTGTATGTGTATGATGGCCATGTGTGTATAAAGGGGCAGTGTGTGTATATAGAGGCAGTGTATATATTTATGATGGCTGTGTGTGTATATACGGTGGCAGTGTATGAGTATATAGTGGATGTATATGTACGTATGATGGCAGTGTGTGTCTATATAGTGGCAGTGTATATGCATATAAAAGCTGTGTATGTGTATGATGGCCATGTGTGTATAAAGGGGCAGTGTGTGTATATAGAGGCAGTGTATATATTTTTGATGGATGTGTGTGTATATACAGTGGCAGTGTATGTGTATATAGTGGCTGTATAGGTGTGTATGATGGCAGTGTGTGTCTATATAGTGGCAGTGTTTGTGTATATAGAAGCTGTGTATGTGTATGATGGCCATGTGTATATAAAGGGGCAGTGTATGTGTATATAGTGGCTGTATATGTGTGTATGATGACAGTGTGTGTATATATAGTGGCAATGTATATATTTATGATGGATGTGAGTGTATATACAGTGGCAGTGTATATAGTGGCTGTATATGTGTGTATGATGGCAGTGTGTGTATATATAGTGGCAGTGTATATATTTATGATGGATGTGAGTGTATATACAGTGGCAGTGTATATAGTGGCTGTATATGTGTGTATGATGGCAGTGTGTGTATATACAGTGGCAGTGTATGTGTATACAGAGGCAGTGTATATATTTATGATGGCTTGTATATACGGTGGCAGTGTATGTGTATATAGTGGTTGTATATGTGTGTATGATGGCAGTGTGTTTATATATAGTGGCAGTGTATATGCATATAGAAGCTGTGTATGTGTATGATGGCCATGTGTATATAAAGGGGCAGTGTGTGTATATAGAGGCTGTGTATATATTTATGATGGCTGTGTGTGTATATACGGTGGCAGTGTATGTGTATATAGTGGCTGTATATGTGTGTATGATGGCAGTGAGTGTCTATATAGTGGCAGTGTATATGCATATAGTACCTGTGTATGTGTATGATGGCCATGTGTCCATAGAGGGACAGTGAGTGTATATAGAGGCAGTGTATATATTAATGATGGCTGTGTGTGTATATACAGTGGCAGTGTATGTGTATATAGTGGCTGTATATGTGTGTATGATGGCAGTGTGTGTATATACAGTGGCAGTTCATGTGTATATAGAGGCAGTGTATATATTTATGATGGCTGTATGTGTATATACAGTGGCAGTGTATATAGTGGCTGTATATGTGTGTATGATGGCAGTGTGTGTATATATATGGGCAGTGTATATGCATATAGAAGCTGTGTATGTGTATGATGGCCATGTGTGTATAAAGGGGCAGTGTATGTGTATATAGAGGCAGTGTATATATTTATGATGGATGTGTGTGTATATACAGTGGCAGTGTATATAGTGGCTGTATATCTGTGTATGATGGCTGTATGTGTCTATATAGTGGCACTGTATATGCATATAGAAGCTGTGTATGTGTATGATGGCCACGTGTGTATAAAGGGGGAGTGTGTGTATATAGAAGCAGTGTATATATTTTTGATGGCTGTGTGTGTATATACAGTGGCAGTGTATGTGTATATAGTGGCTGTATATGTGTGTATGATGGCAGTGTGTGTCTATATAGTGGCAGTGTATATGCATATAGAAGCTGTGTATGTGTGTATGATGGCCATGTGTGTATAAAGGGGCAGTGAGTGGATATAGTGGCAGTGTATATATTTTTGATGGCTGTGTGTGTATATACAGTGGCAGTGTATGTGTATATAGTGGCTGTATATGTGTGTATGATGGCAGTGTGTGTCTATATAGTGGCAGTGTATGTGTATATAGTGGCTGTATATATGTGTATGATGGCCATGTGTGTATAAAGGGGCAGTGTGTGTATATAGAAGCAGTGTATATATTTTTGATGGCTGTGTGTGTATATACAGTGGCAGTGTATGTGTATATAGTGGCTGTATATGTGTGTATTATGGCAGTGTGTGTCTATATAGTGGCAGTGTATATGCATATAGAAGCTGTGTATGTGTATGATGGCCATGTGTGTGTATATACAGTGGCAGTATATGTGTATATAGAAGCAGTGTATATATTTATGATGGCTGTATGTGTATATACAGTGGCAGTGTATGTGTATATAGTGGCTGTATATGTGTGTATGATGGCAGTGTGTGTCTATATAGTGGCAGTGTATGTGTATATAGTGGCTGTATATGTGTGTATTATGGCAGTGTGTGTCTATATAGTGGCAGTGTATATGCATATAGAAGCTGTGTATGCGTATGATGGCCATGTGTGTATAAAGGGGCAGTGAGTGTATATAGTGGCAGTGTATATATTTATGATGGCTGTGTGTGTATATAGGAGCAGTGTATATATTTATGATGGCTGTGTGTGTATATACAGTGGCAGTGTATGTGTATATAGTGGCTGTATATGTGTGTATGATGGCAGTGTGTGTCTATATAGTGGCAGTGTATATGCATATAGAAGCTGTGTATGTGTATGATGGCCATGTGTATTTAAAGGGGCAGTGTGTGTATATAGAGGCAGTGTATATATTTATGATGGATGTGTGTGTATATACAGTGGCAGTGTATGTGTATATAGAGGCAGTGTATATATTTATGATGGCTGTGTGTGTATATACGGTGGCAGTGTATGTGTATATAGTGGTTGTATATATGTGTATGATGGCAGTGTGTGTCTATATAGTGGCAGTGTATATGCATATAGAAGCTGTGTATGTGTATGATGGCCATGTGTGTATAAAGGGGCAGTGTGTGTATACAGAGGCAGTGTATATATTTATGATGGCTGTGTGTGTATATACAGTGGCAGTGTATGTGTATATAGTGGATTTATATGTGTGTATGATGGCAGTGTGTGTCTATATAGTGGCAGTGTATATGCATATAGAAGCTGTGTATGATGGCCACGTGTGTATAAAGGGGGAGTGTGTGTATATAGAAGCAGTGTATATATTTTTGATGACTGTGTGTGTATATACAAAGGCAGTGTATGTGTATATAGTGGCTGTATATGTGTGTATGATGGCAGTGTGTGTCTATATAGTGGCAGTGTATATGCATATAGAAGCTGTGTATGTGTATGATGGCCATGTGTGTATAAAGGGGCAGTGTGTGTATATAGAAGCAGTGTATATATTTATGATGGCTGTGTGTGTATATACAGTGGCAGTGTATGTGTATATAGTGGCTGTATATGTGTGTATGATGGCAGTGTGTGTATATATATATATATATATATATATTTATAGGGGCAGTGTATATGCATATAGAAGCTGTGTATGTGTATGATGGCCATGTGTGTATAAAGGGGCAGTGTATGTGTATATAGAGGCAGTGTATATATTTATGATGGCTGTGTGTGTATATACGGTGGCAGTGTATGTGTATATAGTGGATGTATATGTGTGTATGATGGCAGTGTGTGTATATATAGTGGCAGTGTATATACATATAGAAGCTGTGTATGTGTATGATGGCCATGTGTGTTTAAAGGGGCAGTGTGTGTATATAGAGGCAGTGTATATATTTATGATGGATGTGTGTGTATATATAGTGGCAGTGTATGTGTATATAGTGGATGTATATGTGTGTATGATGGCTGTATGTGTCTATATAGTGGCAGTGTATGTGTATATAGTGGATGTATATGTGTGTATGATGGCAGTGTGTGTCTATATAGTGGCAGTGTATATGCATATAGAAGCTGTGTATGTGTACGATGGCCATGTGTCCATAAAGGGACAGTGAGTGTATATAGAGGCAGTGTATATATTTATGATGGCTGTGTGTGTATATACAGTGGCAGTGTATGTGTATATAGTGGCTGTATATGTGTGTATGATGGCAGTGTGTGTATATACATGGGCAGTTCATGTGTATATAGAGGCAGTGTATATATTTATGATGGCTGTATGTGTATATACAGTGGCAGTGTATATAGTGGCTGTATATGTGTGTATGATGGCAATGTGTGTATATATAGGGGCAGTGTATATGCATATAGAAGCTGTGTATGTGTATGATGGCCATGTGTGTATAAAGGGGCAGTGTGTGTATATAGAGGCAGTGTATATATTTATGATGGATGTGTGTGTATATACAGTGGCAGTGTATATAGTGGCTGTATATGTGTGTATGATGGCAGTGTGTGTATATATAGGGGCAGTGTATATGCATATAGAAGCTGTGTATGTGTATGATGGCCATGTGTGTATAAAGGGTCAATGAGTGTATATAGAGGCAGTGTATATATTTATGATGGATGTGTGTGTATATACAGTAGCTGTGTATGTGTATATAGAGGCAGTGTATATATTTATGATGGCTGTATGTGTATATACAGTGGCAGTGTATGTGTATATAGTGGCTGTATATGTGTGTATGATGGCAGAGTGTGTCTATATAGTGGCAGTGAATATGTATATAGAAGCTGTGTATGTGTATGATGGCCATGTGTGTATAAAGGGGCAGTGTGTGTATATAGAGGCAGTGTATATATTTATGATGGCTGTGTGTGTATATACAGTGGCAGTGTATGTGTATATAGTGGCTGTATATCTGTGTATGATGGTTGTATGTGTCTATATAGTGGCACTGTATATGCATATAGAAGCTGTGTATGTGTATGATGGCCACGTGTGTATAAAGGGGGAGTGTGTGTATATAGAAGCAGTGTATATATTTTTGATGGCTGTGTGTGTATATACAGTGGCAGTGTATGTGTATATAGTGGATGTATATGTGTGTATGATGGCAGTGTGTGTCTATATAGTGGCAGTGTATATGCATATAGAAGCTGTGTATGTGTGTATGATGGCCATGTGTGTATAAAGGGGCAGTGAGTGTATATAGTGGCAGTGTATATATTTTTGATGGCTGTGTGTGTATATACAGTGGCAGTGTATGTGTATATAGTGGCTGTATATGTGTGTATGATGGCAGTGTGTGTCTATATAGTGGCAGTGTATGTGTATATAGTGGCTGTATATATGTGTATGATGGCCATGTGTGTATAAAGGGGCAGTGTGTGTATATAGAAGCAGTGTATATATTTTTGATGGCTGTGTGTGTATATACAGTGGCAGTGTATGTGTATATAGTGGCTGTATATGTGTGTATTATGGCAGTGTGTGTCTATATAGTGGCAGTGTATATGCATATAGAAGCTGTGTATGTGTATGATGGCCATGTGTGTATATACAGTGGCAGTGTATGTGTATATAGAAGCAGTGTATATATTTATGATGGCTGTATGTGTATATACAGTGGCAGTGTATGTGTATATAGTGGCTGTATATGTGTGTATGATGGCAGTGTGTGTCTATATAGTGGCAGTGTATATGCATATAGAAGCTGTGTATGCGTATGATGGCCATGTGTGTATAAAGGGGCAGTGAGTGTATATAGTGGCAGTGTATATATTTATGATGGCTGTGTGTGTATATAGGAGCAGTGTATATATTTATGATGGCTGTGTGTGTATATACAGTGGCAGTGTATGTGTATATAGTGGCTGTATATGTGTGTATGATGGCAGTGTGTGTCTATATAGTGGCAGTGTATATGCATATAGAAGCTGTGTATGTGTATGATGGCCATGTGTATTTAAAGGGGCAGTGTGTGTATATAGAGGCAGTGTATATATTTATGATGGATGTGTGTGTATATACAGTGGCAGTGTATGTGTATATAGTGGCTGCATATGTGTGTATGATCGCAGTATGTGTCTATATAGTGGCAGTGTATATGCATATAGAAGCTGTGTATGTGTGTATGATGGCCATGTGTGTATAAAGGGGCAGTGTATGTGTATATAGAGGCCGTGTATATATTTATGATTGATGTGTGTGTATATACAGTGGCAGTGTGTGTCTATATAGTGGCTGTATATGTGTGAATGATGGCAGTGTGCGTATAAAGGGGCAGTGTATGTGTATATAGAGGCAGTGTATATATTTATGATGGCTGTGTGTGTATATACAGTGGCAGTGTATGTGTATATAGTGGCTGTATATGTGTGTATGATGGCAGTGTGTGTCTATATAGTGGCAGTGTATATGCATATAGAAGCTGTGTATGTGTGTATGATGGCCATGTGTGTATAAAAGGGCAGTGTGTGTATATAGAGGCAGTGTATATATTTATGATGGATGTGTGTGTGTATATACAGTGGCAGTGTATGTGTATATAGTGGCTGTATATGTGTGTATGATGGCAGTGTGTGTCTATATAGTGGCAGTGTATATACATATAGAAGCTGTGTATGTGTATGATGGCCATGTGTGTATAAAGGGGCAGTGTATGTGTATATAGAGACAGTGTATATATTTATGATGGATGTGTGTGTATATACAGTGACAGTGTATGTGTATATAGTGGCTGTATATGATGGCAGTGTGTGTCTATATAGTGGCAGTGTATATGCATATAGAAGCTGTGTATGTGTATGATGGCCATGTGTGTATAAAGGGGCAGTGCATGTGTATATAGAGGCAGTGTATATATTTATGATGGCTGTGTGTGTATATACAGTGGCAGTGTATGTGTATATATTTATGATGGCTGTGTGTGTATATATAGTCGCAGTGTATATGCATATAGTAGCTGTGTATGTGTGTATGATGGCCATGTGTGTATAAAGGGACAGTATGAGCATATAGAAGCTGTGTATGTGTATGATGGCCATGTGTGTATAAAGGGGCAGTGCATGTGTATATAGAGGCAGTGTATATATTTATGATGGCTGTGTATGTATATACGGTGGCAGTGTATGTGTATATAGTGGCTGTATATGTGTGTATGATGGCAGTGAGTGTCTATATAGTGGCAGTGTATATGCATATAGAAGCTGTGTATGTGTATGATGGCCATGTGTGTATAAAGGGGCAGTGTGTGTATACAGAGGCAGTGTATATATTTATGATGGCTGTGTGTGTATATACAGTGGCAGTGTATGTGTATATAGTGGATGTATATGTGTGTATGATGGCAGTCTGTGTCTATATAGTGGCAGTGTATATGCATATAGAAGCTGTGTATGATGGCCACGTGTGTATAAAGGGGGAGTGTGTGTATATAGAAGCAGTGTATATAGTTTTGATGGCTGTGTGTGTATATACAGTGGCAGTGTATGTGTATATAGTGGCTGTATATGTGTGTATGATGGCAGTGTGTGTCTATATAGTGGCAGTGTATATGCATATAGTAGCTGTGTATGTGTGTATGATGGCCATGTGTGTATAAAGGGGCAGTGTGTGTATATAGAAGCAGTGTATATATTTATGATGGCTGTGTGTGTATATACAGTGGCAGTGTATGTGTATATAGTGGCTGTATATGTGTGTATGATGGCAGTGTGTGTATATATATATATATATATATATATATATATAGTGGCAGTGTATATGCATATAGAAGCTGTGTATGTGTATAATGGCCATGTGTGTATAAAGGGGCAGTGTATGTGTATATAGAGGCAGTGTATATATTTATGATGGCTGTGTGTGTATATACGGTGGCAGTGTATGTGTATATAGAGGATGTATATGTGTGTATGATGGCAGTGTGTGTATATATAGTGGCAGTGTATATGCATATAGTAGCTGTGTATGTGTATGATGGCCATGTGTGTTTAAAGGGGCAGTGTGTGTATATAGAAGCTGTGTATGTGTGCATGATGGCCATGTGTGTATAAAGGGGCAGTGGGGGACATGTATCAATGTTGGTGTAGGTAAACGTCTTTTTTAGATAATTTTTGTTGGTCTAAATTTGGTGCAATTGCACCAAATTTACCATACTTGTGCAAGGCGCATGATAAATTTTGTGCAAAGTACGAAATTTACACACAGTTCTAATTGTACACCTGATCTACACCTCACAGGAAAAGTGGACGTAGGGGTTTTGCTCTATTGCTTTGAGGCCAGGATTCCATTGATGTTTTTTGTCCAACAGCAAAAACGCCAGAAAAACTGTCCCAGCTTTTTCCTGCGTTTTGTCAGTTTTTCTTGCATTTTTTTCTAGCGTTTTTGCTGGTGTTTGGAAACAAAAAAAAAGTACAAAACTTTTTGTTGTTTTTTTTTCTTCGAAATCTAGATGCGTGAATGCGGAGGACTATATCAGATTTGGTGGACTGCGACGATGAACAGCGTTTTGTTTTTAAAATGTCAATAAAAGGGTTAACGTGGGCTGTGGGGGAGTTCTTTTTAAATAAATATATTTTTTCAATGTGTTGTGTTTTTTTATAATTGAATTTTCATGCTTAGTAGTGGAAGGCATCTTGTAGACAGAATCTATTACCGTATTTATCGGGGTATACCACGCACCGGCCTATAACATGCACCCTCATTTTACCAAGGATATTTGGGTAAAAAAAGTTTTTTACCCAAATATCCATGGTAAAATGATGGTGCGTGTGTGCGCGTGTATACCCCGATACACCCCCAGGAAAGGCAGGGGGAGAGAGGCCATCGCTGCCCGCTTCTCTCCCCCTGCCTTTCCTGGGGTCTAGAGCCCTGCTGCCGGCCCTTCTCTCCTCCTGGCTATCGGTGCCGGCGCCCCATTGCCGGCGCCGATAGCCGGGGGAGAGAAGCGGCGCCGACAGCCAGGGGGAGAGAAGGGGCAACGGCACCCATTGCCGGCGCCGCTGCCCCGTTGCCTCCCCCCATCCCCGGTGGCATAATTACCTGTTGCCGGGGTCGGGTCCGCGCTACTGCAGGCCTCTGGCGTGCGTCCCCTGCTTCGTTGCTATGCACGGCGCGGCACATGACGTCAGTGCGCCCGCCGTGCATAGCAACGACGCAGGGGACGCACGTCTGAGGCCTGCAGCAGCGCGGACCCGACCCCGGCAACAGGTAATTATGCCACCGGGGATGGGGGGAGGCAACGGGGCAGCGGCGCCGGCAATGGGTGCCGCTGCCCCTTCTCTCCCCCTGGCTGTCGGCGCCGCTTCTCTCCCCCTGGCTATCGGCCCCGGCAGTGAGGTGCCGGCACCGATAGTCAGGGGGACAGAACGGGCAGCGGCGCCGATAGCCAGGGCGAGAGAAGGGCCGGCAGCAGGGCTCTAGACCCCAGGAAAGGCAGGGGAAGAGAAGCGGGCAGCGACGGCCTCTCTCCCCCTGCCTTTCCTGGGGGTGTATCGGCGTATAACACGCACATAGACTTTAGGCTAAAAATTTTAGCCTAAAAAGTGCGTGTTATACGCCGATAAATACGGTACTAGGCCAGGGCTTAGCGTTAGCCCCCAAAACAGCTAGCGCTAACCCCCAATTATTACCCCGGTATCCAACACCAAAGGGGTTCCGGGAAGAGCCGGTACCTGCAGGCCCGGAGCGTCAAAAATGGAGCTCCTGGGCCTAGGCGGTAACAGGCTGGCGTTATTTAGGCTGGGTAGGGCCAGTAACAATGGTCCTCGCCCACCCTGGTAACATCAGGCTGCTTCGTTGGTATCTGGCTGATACTGAAAAAATGAGGGAACCACAAGTTTTTTTTATTTGTTTATAAAAAATAAAAAAAACGCATAGGGTTCCCCTTATTTTCGGTATCAGCCAGATACCAACCAAGCAGCAACAGCCTGACGTTACCAGGGTGAGCGAGGACCATTGTTACTGGCTCTCCCCAGCCTAAATAATGCCAGCCTGTTACCGCCTAGGCCCAGGAGCGCCATTTTTGATGCGCTGCGCCTGTTGGTACTGGCTCTTCCCGGCACCCCTGTGGTGGTGGGTACCGGGGTAATAATTGGGGGTTAGCGCTAGCTGATTTTGGGGCTAACGCTAAGCCCCGGCATAGTAATGAATTCCGTCTATAAGATGGCTTCCAGTACTAACCCTGAAAATTCAATTATAAAAAAAACACTGACACATTGAAAAAAAAAAAAAAAAATAAAAAACACTCCCCAGCCCTCAGTAACCATTTTATTGAAAAAAAAATAAAATGCTGGTCATTGTTGCAGTACACCGAATCTGACATAGTACTCAGCATTCACGCATCTGAAATGAGAAGAAAAGAAAAACAAGAAATATGGTTTAGTACATTTTTTGTGCTCTTCCCTGGGAAAAGCGCATATAATGCAGCGTGTTCCTAAACAGGGAGCCTCCAATTGTTGCTAAACTAAAACGCTCATCATGGGGGCTGTATTTAAGCAACAGCTGGAGGCACACTGGTTGCAAAACACTGAGCGTTTGTTACTTAACTCAGTGTTTCCCAACCCGTGCACCTCCAGCTGTTGCAAAACTACAACTCCCAGCATGTACGGTTTGTCAATGCATGCTGGAAGTTATAGTTTTGCAACAGCTGGAGGCACACAGGTAGGGAAACACTGAGTTAAGAAACAGACAATTTTACCCAACCAGTGTGCCTCCATTTGTTGCAAAACTACAACTCCCAGCATGCCCAGGCAGCCAAAGGGCATGCTGAGCGTTGTAGTTTTGCAACAACTGGAGGAGAACAGTTTGGAGACCACTGTGTAGTGGTGTCCAAACTATAGCCCTCCAGATGTTGCAAAACTACAACTCTCAGCATGCCCAGGCATGCTGGGAATTGTAGTTCGGCAACATCTGAAGGGCCAGATGTTACAGAACTACAACTCCCAGCATGCTGGGACTGTCTGGGCATGCTGGGAGTTTTGGTTTTGCAACATCTGGAAGAGCACAGATTGGAGACCACTGCACAGTGGTCTCCAAACTGCGGCCCTCCAGATGTTGCCAAAGGCTGTCTGGGCATGCTGGGAGTTGTAGTTTTACTGCTGCCTCTGATGCCGCCGCCGCCTCCTCCACTTACCCACCGCCGCAGCCGCCAACTCGTGTGCCTCCAACTGTTGAGCAGACAAATGAATAATTTATTCTTACAGCATAAGAAATCAAAGAAAATAATAAATATAAAGCAAGACGCGTTTCGGGAGTCACAGCTCCCTTTTTCAATTGCAGGTGGTTGCTGTATACAGCAACCACCTGCAATTGAAAAAGGGAGCTGTGACTCCCGAAACGCGTCTTGCTTTATATTTATTATTTTCTTTGATTTCTTATGCTGTAAGAATAAATTATTCATTTATTTTTCACCAATACCCATGACTTCGGGTTATTTCCTTGGGAGCGCCATTGCAGCTTTTTTCTCCTATACCTCTGCATTACTCTACGGACTCTCCCCTGGGCTCCGTCCTCACGCTGCTGGCCTGCATACCAAGCTACCATCACCGGCAAGGAATACGCTACCCCCACCTGGGTACCCACCCAGCAGAGCTGGGGAAATAAACTTTACCCCCAGTCAGCTCATTCACTGTGATTGGTCCACCCGTGCGATGCCGCGCAGGCGTTTTTAAACGACGGAATGCACGAAGGACCTGTGCAATCTGCCGTCAATGGCATTATGCAATGCGGATCGCAGCAGATCTACAGAATAATCTGCTGCGATCCGCATTTAAATTAAAAAGCTGGTGGTACATGCGGCTACATCACGCTGCCACCGGCTCCTATATACAGTTTTCATAATTCATAATTCCCGCCGGGAGACGGGAGCTCTGATTGGTGGATAGCTTTTGACCAATCAGAGCTCTCCTCTCCTGGCGGCGGGGATTATGAATTATGACAGTGTATATAGAAGCCGGTGGCAGTGTGATATAGCCACATGTACCGCCGACTTTAACAGTTAATAAATGCGGATTGCAGCGGGTCTCTGCAGAATGACCCGGTGCGATCTGCACCTCAACGTCCCTCACATACAATGTCCCCTGTGCTGTGCCCCTCACATATAATGCCCCCCCTGTGCTGTGCCCCTTACATATAATGCCCCCCATGCTGTGCCCCTCACATATAATGCTCCTGTCATATGCCCCACACATATAATGCCCCGTGCTGTGCCCTTCACATATAATGCCCCCGTTCTTTGCCCCTCACATATAATGCCCTCATCATGCGCCCCTCACATATAATGCCCCCTGTCCTGTCCAGTCAGGGGGCATTATATGTGAGGGGCACAGCACAGGGGGCATTATATGTTTGGGGCACATGACAGGAGCATTATATGTGAGGGGCACAGGACAGGGGGCATTATATGTGAGGGGCGCATGATGGCGCAATATATATGAGGGGCACAGGATGGGGGCATTATATATGAGGGGCGCATGATGGGGGCATTATTTGTGAGGGGCACAGCACAGGGGGCATTATATGTGTGGGGCACAGCACAGGGGGCATTATATGTGATGGGCACAGAACAAGGGGCATTATATGTGTGTGGCACAGCACGGGCATTATATGTGAGGGGAACAGCACAGGGGACATTATGTGTGGGGCACAGCACAGGGGGCATTATATGTGTGGGGCACAGCACAGGGGGAATTATGTGTGGGGCACAGCACAGGGGGCATTATATGATATAATGCCCCCTGTGCTGTGCCCCACACATAATGTCCCCTGTGCTGTGCCCCACACATATAATGCCCCCTGTGCTGTGCCCCACACATAATGCCCCCTGTGCTGTGCCCCACACATATAATGTCCCCTGTGCTGTTCCCCACACATATAATGCCCCCTGTGCTGTGCCCCACACATAATGCCCCCTGTGCTGTGCCCCACACATATAATGCCCCCTGTGCTGTGCCCCACACATATAATACCCCCTGTGCTGTGCCCCACACATATAATGCCCCCTGTGCTGTGTCCCCCACACATATAATTTATATGTGTGGGCACAGCACAGAGGGCATTATATGTTAGGGGCACAGCACAGGGGGCATTATATGTGTGGGGCACAGCACAGGGGGCATTATATGTGTGGGGCACAGCACAGGGGGCATTATGTGTGGGGCACAGCACAGGGGGCATTATGTGTGGGGCACAGCACAGGGGGCATTATATCATTATATCACAGCACACTATTGGTACAAATGTACACATAGCAAAACTACACATTTTACATACAGATTTAAAAACAACAAAGTTCCTTATTACTAGGCTTTTGTAATAATAAAAAGTGCCCCCTCTTGTCAAAAACAAATAGCACAATGTTAAACTGAGTAAAGATAGCTAGCTATGGGAACATTACTGTATTATCTATTAAGAGCACAGCGAAATGAAAGACACTGTGCCCTAATAGAGGCCTCCTCCTCCCCTTACAGCCTTCCTATCCATCTCCAAAATTGGTGCCGTACCAATTCTTTGCATCATTTTATGCAAATGACAGTACGCAGAAAGCTTCCATAGCCTACAATCTCAAAAAAAAATTTACCAAAATTTTTGAAATTCACCAATTTTGTCCAATCAACATACATAACGTCTCAAGGAGTTATATACTGTTGAAGTAAAGAAAAAATGTTTCAGTCTCATGATTTTTGTTAACAATCATGGACAATAATAAAAGCAAACTATGATTTGGGTTAAAAAAAAGTTTATTTTCAACTTTTCCGTTATGTTCCTAGGTTGCAAATTTTATTTTTGCTATTTCTTACTGTTGACATGGTCTTTTCAGTGTATTCTTCTAGATCTGCCGATATCCTTTAGTGGACCTGATATTGTTCTTATGCGATCTTCTGTTTGTATTTCAGAGCTGTTTTATCCTCATGCCAAAGCTTCTGTGTGATTTATGTCCACGTGTTTATTGTTTTATGCACTTAATAAAACATTTGTTCTAATGTTTAAAAAAAAAAAAAGATACAAATAGGAATACAGAAAAATCATCAAAATAGCTGGCAAGTACAGCCCACTATTGGTATAAATGTACACATAGCAAAACTACACATTTCACATACAGATATAAGAACAACAAAGTTCCTTTTTACTAATTGCCACCTCCTGTCAAAAACAAAAAGTACAATATTAAACAGATTAAAGATAGCTGGCTATGGGAACTTTTCTGTATTATCTATTAAGAGCACAGCGAAATGTTAGACACTGTGCCATAATAGATGCCTCCTTCTCCTGTACAACCTTCCTATCCATCTCCAAAATTGGTGCCTTACCAATTCTTTGCACCATTTTATGCAAATGACAGCACTCAGAAAGGCTTCCATAGCCAACAATCTCAAAAAATTTTAACCCAAATTTTTCAAATTCACTAATTTTGTAAAATCAACTTACATAGCGTCTCAAGGAGTTATATACTGTTGAAGTGAAGAAAAAATGTTTCAGTCTCATGATTTTGGTTAAAAATCATGGACAGTAAAAAAAAAAACTATGATTTGGGTTTAAAAAAAAAAAGTACAAATAGGAATACAGAAAACCCATCAAAATGGCTGGCAAGTACAGCCCACTATTGGTATAAAAGTACACATAGCAAAACTACACATTTCACATACAGATATAGGAACAACAAAATTCTTTCTTACTAGGCTTTTGTAATAAAATAATTGCCACCTCCTGTCAAAAACAAATAGTACAATATTAAACAGAGTTAAGATAGCTGGCTATGGGATCATTACTGTATTATCTATTAAAAGCACAGCGAAATGAAAGACACTGTGCCCTAATAGAGGCCTCCTCCTCCCCTTACAGCCTTCCTATCCATCTCCAAAATTGGTGCCTTACCAATTCTTTGCATCATTTTATGCAAATGAAAGTACGCAGAAGCGCTTCCATAGCCTACAATCTCAAAAAAACTTTTGCCAAAATTTTTACAATTCACCAATTTTGTCAAATGAACATACATAACGTCTCAAGAAGTTATATGCTGTTGAAGTGAAGAAAAAATTTTTCAGTCTCATGATTTTGGTTAAAAATCTTGGACAGTAAAAAAACAAACTATGATTTGGGTTAAAAAAATGGTACAAATAGGAATACAAAAAAATCATCACAATAGCTGGCAAGTACAGCACACTATTGGTACATATTTAGACATAGCAAAACTACACATTTTACATACAGATTTAAAACAACAAGATTTCTTCTTACTAGGCTTTTGTGATAAAAAAAAAGTGCCACTTCCTGTCAAAAACAAATAGCACAATGTTAAACTGAGTTACGATAGCTGGCTATGGGAACATTACTGTATTATCTATTAAGAGCACAGTGAAATGAAAGACACTGTGCCCTAATAGAGGCCTCCTCCTCCCCTTACAGCCTTCCTATCCATCTCCAAAATTGGTGCCTTACCAATTCTTTGCATCATTTTATGCAAATGACAGTACACAGAAACACTTCCATAGCCTACAATCTCAAAAAATTTTAACCCAAATTTTTAAAATTCACCAATTTTGTCAAATCAACATACATAACGTCTCAAGAAGTTATATGCTGTTGAAGTGAAGAAAAAATGTTTCAGTCTCATGATTTTGGTTAAAAATCATGGACAGTAAAAAAAAAATATGATTTGGGTTAAAAAAAATGGTACAAGTAGGAATACAAAAAATCATAACAATTGCTGGCAAGTACAGCACACTATTGGTACAAATTTACACATAGCAAAACTACACATTTTACATACAGATTTAAAACAACAAGATTTCTTCTTACTAGGCTTTTGAGTGCCACTTCCTGTCAAAAACAAATAGCACAATGTTAAACTGAGTTACGATAGCTGGCTATGGGAACATTACTGTATTATCTATTAAGAGCACAGTGAAATGAAAGACACTGTGCCCTAATAGAGGCCTCCTGCTCCCCTTACAGCCTTCCTATCCATCTCCAAAATTGGTGCCTTACCAATTCTTTGCATCATTTTATGCAAATGACAGTACACAGAAACACTTCCATAGCCTACAATCTCAAAAAATTTTAACCCAAATTTTTAAAATTCACCAATTTTGTCAAATCAACATACATAACGTCTCAAGAAGTTATATGCTGTTGAAGTGAAGAAAAAATGTTTCAGTCTCATGATTTTGGTTAAAAATCATGGACAGTAAAAAAAACTATGATTTGGGTTAAAAAAAATAGTACAAATAGGAATACAAAAAAATCATAACAATAGCTGGCAAGTACAGCACACTATTGGTACAAATTTACACATAGCAAAACTACACATTTTACATACAGATTTAAAACAACAAGATTTCTTCTTACTAGGCTTTTGAGTGGCACTTCCTGTCAAAAACAAATAGCACAATGTTAAACTGAGTTACAATAGCTGGCTATGGGAACATTACTGTATTATCTATTAAGAGCACAGCGAAATGAAAGACACTGTGCCCTAATAGAGGCCTCCTCCTCCCCTTACAGCCTTCCTATCCATCTCCAAAATTGGTGCCTTACCAATTCTTTGCATCATTTTATGCAAATGACAGTACGCAGAAATGCTTCCATAGCCTACAATCTCAAAAAATTTTAACCCAAATTTTTTAAATTCACCAATTTTGTCAAATCAACATACATAACGTCTCAAGGAGTTATGTGCTGTTGAAGTGAAGAAAAAAAAATTCAGTCTCATGATTTTGGTTAAAAATCATGGACAGTAAAAAAAAAACCCTATGATTTGGGTAAAAAAAAGGTACAAATAGGAATTAAAAAAATTATCACAATAGCTGGCAAGTACAGCACACTATTGGTACAAATTTACACATAGCAAAACTACACATTTTACATACAGATTTAAAACAACAGGATTTCTTCTTACTAGGCTTTTGAGTGCCACTTCCTGTCAAAAACAAATAGCACAATGTTAAACTGAGTTACGATAGCTGGCTATGGGAACATTACTGTATTATCTATTAAGAGCACAGCTAAATGAAAGACACTGTGCCCTAATAGAAGCCGCCTCCTCCCCTTACAGCCTTCCTATCAATCTCCAAAATTGGTGCCTTACCAATTCTTTGCATCATTTTATGCAAATGACAGTACACAGAAACATTTCCATAGCCTACAATCTCAAAAAATTTTAACCCAAATTTTTAAAATTCACCAATTTTGTCAAATCAACATACATAACGTCTCAAGAAGTTATATGCTGTTGAAGTGAAGAAAAAATGTTTCAGTCTCATGATTTTGGTTAAAAATCATGGACAGTAAAAAAAAAACTATGATTTGGGTTAAAAAAAAAGGTACAAGTAGGAATACAAAAAAATCATAACAATTGCTGGCAAGTACAGCACACTATTGGTACAAATTTACACGTAGCAAAACTACACATTTTACATACAGATTTAAAACAACAAGATTTCTTCTTACTAGGCTTTTGAGTGCCACTTCCTGTCAAAAACAAATAGCACAATGTTAAACTGAGTTACGATAGCTGGCTATGGGAACATTACTGTATTATCTATTAAGAGCACAGCGAAATGAAAGACACTGTGCCCTAATAGAGGCCTCCTCCTCCTCTTACAGCCTTCCTATCCATCTCCAAAATTGGTGCCTTACCAATTCTTTGCATCATTTTATGCAAATGACAGTACGCAGAAATGCTTCCATAGCCTACAATCTCAAAAAATTTTAACCAACATTTTTAAAATTCACCAATTTTGTCAAATCAACATACATAACGTCTCAAGGAGTTATATGCTGTTGAAGTGAAGAAAAAAAATTCAGTCTCATGATTTTGGTTAAAAATCATGGACAGTAAAAAAAAACCCTATGATTTGGGTAAAAAAAAGGTACAAATAGGAATTAAAAAAATTATCACAATAGCTGGCAAGTACAGCACATTATTGGTACAAATTTACACATAGCAAAACTACACATTTTACATACAGATTTAAAACAACAAGATTTCTTATTACTAGGCTTTTGAGTGCCACTTCCTGTCAAAAACAAATAGCACAATGTTAAACTGAGTTACGATAGCTGGCTATGGGAACATTACTGTATTATCTATTAAGAGCACAGTGAAATGAAAGACACTGTGCCCTAATAGAGGCCTCCTCCTCCCCTTACAGCCTTCCTATCCATCTCCAAAATTGGTGCCTTACCAATTCTTTGCATCATTTTATGCAAATGACAGTACACAGAAACACTTCCATAGCCTACAATCTCAAAAAATTTTAACCCAAATTTTTAAAATTCACCAATTTTGTCAAATCAACATACATAACGTCTCAAGAAGTTATATGCTGTTGAAGTGAAGAAAAAATGTTTCAGTCTCATGATTTTGGTTAAAAATCATGGACAGTAAAAAAAAAACTATGATTTGGGTTAAAAAAAATGGTACAAATAGGAATAAAAAAAAATCATAACAATAGCTGGCAAGTACAGCACACTACTGGTACATATTTACACATAGCAAAACTACACATTTTACATACAGATTTAAAACAACAAGATTTCTTCTTACTAGGCTTTTGAGTGCCACTTCCTGTCAAAAACAAATAGCACAATATTAAACTGAGTTACGATAGCTGGCTATGGAAACATTACTGTATTATCTATTAAGAGCACAGCGAAATGAAAGACACTGTGCCCTAATAGAGGCCTCCTCCTCCCCTTACAGCCTTCCTATCCATCTCCAAAATTGGTGCCTTACCAATTCTTTGCATCATTTTATGCAAATGACAGTACACAGAAACACTTCCATAGCATACAATCTGAAAAAATTTTAACCCAAATTTTTAAAATTCACCAATTTTGTCAAATCAACATACATAACGTCTCAAGAAGTTATATGCTGTTGAAGTGAAGAAAAAATGTTTCAGTCTCATGATTTTGGTTAAAAATTATGGACAGTAAAAAAATAAAACACTATGATTTGGGTTAAAAAAAATGGTACAAGTAGGAATACAAAAAATCATAACAATTGCTGGCAAGTACAGCACACTATTGGTACAAATTTACACATAGCAAAACTACACATTTTACATACAGATTTAAAACAACAAGATTTCTTCTTACTAGGCTTTTGAGTGCCACTTCCTGTCAAAAACAAATAGCACAATGTTAAACTGAGTTACGATAGCTGGCTATGGGAACATTACTGTATTATCTATTAAGAGCACAGCGAAATGAAAGACACTGTGCCCTAATAGAGGCCTCCTCCTCCCCTTACAGCCTTCCTATCCATCTCCAAAATTGGTGCCTTACCAATTCTTTGCATCATTTTATGCAAATGACAGTACACAGAAACACTTCCATAGCCTACAATCTCAAAAAATTTTAACCAACATTTTTAAAATTCACCAATTTTGTCAAATCAACATACATAAAGTCTCAAGGAGTTATATGCTGTTGAAGTGAAGAAAAAAAAATTCAGTCTCATGATTTTGGTTAAAAATCATGGACAGTAAAAAAAACCCTATGATTTGGGTAAAAAAAAGGTACAAATAGGAATTTAAAAAATTATCACAATAGCTGGCAAGTACAGCACACTATTGGTACAAATTTACACATAGCAAAACTACACATTTTACATACAGATTTAAAACAACAAGATTTCTTCTTACTAGGCTTTTGAGTGCCACTTCCTGTCAAAAACAAATAGCACAATGTTAAACTGAGTTACGATAGCTGGCTATGGGAACATTACTGTATTATCTATTAAGAGCACAGCGAAATGAAAGACACTGTGCCCTAATAGAGGCCTCCTCCTCCCCTTACAGCCTTCCTATCCATCTCCAAAATTGGTGCCTTACCAATTCTTTGCATCATTTTATGCAAATGACAGTACACAGAAACACTTCCATAGCCTACAATCTCAAAAAATTTTAACCCAAATTTTTCAAATTCACCAATTTTGTCAAATCAACATACATAACGTCTCAAGAAGTTATATGCTGTTGAAGTGAAGAAAAAATGTTTCAGTCTCATGATTTTGGTTAAAAATCATGGACAGTAAAAAAAAAAAACTATGATTTGGGTTAAAAAAAATGGTACAAGTAGGAATACAAAAAAATCATAACAATTGCTGGCAAGTACAGCACACTATTGGTACAAATTTACACATAGCAAAACTACACATTTTACATACAGATTTAAAACAACAAGATTTCTTCTTACTATGCTTTTGAGTGCCACTTCCTGTCAAAAACAAATAGCACAATGTTAAACTGAGTTACGATAGCTGGCTATGGGAACATTACTGTATTATCTATTAAGAGCACAGCGAAATGAAAGACACTGTGCCCTAATAGAGGCCTCCTCCTCCCCTTACAGCCTTCCTATCCATCTCCAAAATTGGTGCCTTACCAATTCTTTGCATCATTTTATGCAAATGACAGTACGCAGAAATGCTTCCATAGCCTACAATCTCAAAAAATTTTAACCAAAATTTTTCAAATTCACCAATTTTGTCAAATCAACATACATAACGTCTCAAGGAGTTATATGCTGTTGAAGTGAAGAAAAAAAATTTCAGTCTCATGATTTTGGTTAAAAATCATGGACAGTAAAAAAAAACTATGATTTGGGTAAAAAAAAAGGTACAAATAGGAATTAAAAAAATTATCACAATAGCTGGCAAGTACAGCACACTATTGGTACAAATTTACACATAGCAAAACTACACATTTTACATACAGATTTAAAACAACAAGATTTCTTATTACTAGGCTTTTGTGATAAAAAAAAAGTGCCACTTCCTGTCAAAAACAAATAGCACAATGTTAAACTGAGTTACGATAGCTGGCTATGGGAACATTACTCTATTATCTATTAAGAGCACAGCAAAATGAAAGACACTGTGCCCTAATAGAGGCCTCCTCCTCCCCTTACACACTTCCTATCCATCTCCAAAATTGGTGCCTTACCAATTCTTTGCATCATTTTATGCAAATGACAGTACACAGAAATGCTTCCATAGCCTACAATCTCAAAAAATTTTAACCAAAATTTTTCAAATTCACCAATTTTGTCAAATCAACATACATAACGTCTCAAGGAGTTATATGCTGTTGAAGTGAAGAAAAAAAATTTCAGTCTCATGATTTTGGTTAAAAATCATGGACAGTAAAAAAAAACCTATGATTTGGGTAAAAAAAAGGTACAAATAGGAATTAAAAAAATTATCACAATAGCTGGCAAGTACAGCACACTATTGCACATAGCAAAACTACACATTTTACATACAGATTTAAAACAACAAGATTTCTTCTTACTAGGCTTTTGAGTGCCACTTCCTGTCAAAAACAAATAGCACAATGTTAAACTGAGTTACGATAGCTGGCTATGGGAACATTACTGTATTATCTATTAAGAGCACAGCGAAATGAAAGACACTGTGCCCTAATAGAGGCCTCCTCCTCCCCTTACAGCCTTCCTATCCATCTCCAAAATTGGTGCCTTACCAATTCTTTGCATCATTTTATGCAAATGACAGTACACAGAAACACTTCCATAGCCTACAATCTCAAAAAATTTTAACCCAAATTTTTCAAATTCACCAATTTTGTCAAATCAACATACATAACGTCTCAAGAAGTTATATTCTGTTGAAGTGAAGAAAAAATGTTTCAGTCTCATGATTTTGGTTAAAAATCATGGACAGTAAAAAAAAACTATGATTTGGGTTAAAAAAAATGGTACAAATAGGAATAAAAAAAAATCATAACAATAGCTGGCAAGTACAGCACACTACTGGTACATATTTACACATAGCAAAACTACACATTTTACATACAGATTTAAAACAACAAGATTTCTTCTTACTAGGCTTTTGAGTGCCACTTCCTGTCAAAAACAAATAGCACAATATTAAACTAAGTTACGATAGCTGGCTATGGAAACATTACTGTATTATCTATTAAGAGCACAGCGAAATGAAAGACACTGTGCCCTAATAGAGGCCTCCTCCTCCCCTTACAGCCTTCCTATCCATCTCCAAAATTGGTGCCTTACCAATTCTTTGCATCATTTTATGCAAATGACAGTACGCAGAAATGCTTCCATAGCCTACAATCTCAAAAAAATTTAACCAGAATTTTTTAAATTCACCAATTTTGTCAAATCAACATACATAACGTCTCAAGGAGTTATATGCTGTTGAAGTGAAGAAAAAAAATTTCAGTCTCATGATTTTGGTTAAAAATCATGGACAGTAAAAAAAGAACCTATGATTTGGGTAAAAAAAAGGTACAAATAGGAATTAAAAAAATTATCACAATAGCTGGCAAGTACAGCACACTATTGGTACAAATTTACACATAGCAAAACTACACATTTTACATACAGATTTAAAACAAAAAGATTTCTTCTTACTAGGCTTTTGAGTGCCACTTCCTGTCAAAAACAAATAGCACAATGTTAAACTGAGTTACGATAGCTGGCTATGGGAACATTACTGTATTATCTATTAAGAGCACAGCGAAATGAAAGACACTGTGCCCTAATAGAGGCCTCCTCCTCCCCTTACAGCCTTCCTATCCATCTCCAAAATTGGTGCCTTACCAATTCTTTGCATCATTTTATGCATATGACAGTACACAGAAACACTTCCATAGCCTACAATCTCAAAAAATTTTAACCCAAATTTTTAAAATTCACCAATTTTGTCAAATCAACATACATAACGTCTCAAGAAGTTATATGCTGTTGAAGTGAAGAAAAAATGTTTCAGTCTCATGATTTTGGTTAAAAATCATGGACAGTAAAAAAAAACTATGATTTGGGTTAAAAAAAATGGTACAAGTAGGAATACAAAAAAATCATAACAATTGCTGGCAACTACAGCACACTATTGGTACAAATTTACACATAGCAAAACTACACATTTTACATACAGATTTAAAACAACAAGATTTCTTCTTACTAGGCTTTTGAGTGCCACTTCCTGTCAAAAACAAATAGCACAATGTTAAACTGAGTTACGATAGCTGGCTATGGGAACATTACTGTATTATCTATTAAGAGCACAGCGAAATGAAAGACACTGTGCCCTAATAGAGGCCTCCTCCTCCCCTTACAGCCTTCCTATCCATCTCCAAAATTGGTGCCTTACCAATTCTTTGCATCATTTTATGCAAATGACAGTACGCAGAAATGCTTCCATAGCCTACAATCTCAAAAAATTTTAACCAAAATTTTTCAAATTCACCAATTTTGTCAAATCAACATACATAACGTCTCAAGGAGTTATATGCTGTTGAAGTGAAGAAAAAAAATTTCAGTCTCATGATTTTGGTTAAAAATCATGGACAGTAAAAAAAAACTATGATTTGGGTAAAAAAAAAGGTACAAATAGGAATTAAAAAAATTATCACAATAGCTGGCAAGTACAGCACACTATTGGTACAAATTTACACATAGCAAAACTACACATTTTACATACAGATTTAAAACAACAAGATTTCTTCTTACTAGGCTTTTGAGTGCCACTTCCTGTCAAAAACAAATAGCACAATGTTAAACTGAGTTACGATAGCTGGCTATGGGAACATTACTGTATTATCTATTAAGAGCACAGCGAAATGAAAGACACTGTGCCCTAATAGAGGCCTCCTCCTCCCCTTACAGCCTTCCTATCCATCTCCAAAATTGGTGCCTTACCAATTCTTTGCATCATTTTATGCAAATGACAGTACGCAGAAATGCTTCCATAGCCTACAATCTCAAAAAATTTTAACCAACATTTTTAAAATTCACCAATTTTGTCAAATCAACATACATAACGTCTCAAGGAGTTATATGCTGTTGAAGTGAAGAAAAAAAAATTCAGTCTCATGATTTTGGTTAAAAATCATGGACAGTAAAAAAAAAACCCTATGATTTGGGTAAAAAAAAGGTACAAATAGGAATTAAAAAAATTATCACAATAGCTGGCAAGTACAGCACACTATTGGTACAAATTTACACATAGCAAAACTACACATTTTACATACAGATTTAAAACAACAAGATTTCTTATTACTAGGCTTTTGTGATAAAAAAAAAGTGCCACTTCCTGTCAAAAACAAATAGCACAATGTTAAACTGAGTTACGATAGCTGGCTATGGGAACATTACTCTATTATCTATTAAGAGCACAGCAAAATGAAAGACACTGTGCCCTAATAGAGGCCTCCTCCTCCCCTTACACACTTCCTATCCATCTCCAAAATTGGTGCCTTACCAATTCTTTGCATCATTTTATGCAAATGACAGTACACAGAAATGCTTCCATAGCCTACAATCTCAAAAAATTTTAACCAAAATTTTTCAAATTCACCAATTTTGTCAAATCAACATACATAACGTCTCAAGGAGTTATATGCTGTTGAAGTGAAGAAAAAAAATTTCAGTCTCATGATTTTGGTTAAAAATCATGGACAGTAAAAAAAAACCTATGATTTGGGTAAAAAAAAGGTACAAATAGGAATTAAAAAAATTATCACAATAGCTGGCAAGTACAGCACACTATTGCACATAGCAAAACTACACATTTTACATACAGATTTAAAACAACAAGATTTCTTCTTACTAGGCTTTTGAGTGCCACTTCCTGTCAAAAACAAATAGCACAATGTTAAACTGAGTTACGATAGCTGGCTATGGGAACATTACTGTATTATCTATTAAGAGCACAGCGAAATGAAAGACACTGTGCCCTAATAGAGGCCTCCTCCTCCCCTTACAGCCTTCCTATCCATCTCCAAAATTGGTGCCTTACCAATTCTTTGCATCATTTTATGCAAATGACAGTACACAGAAACACTTCCATAGCCTACAATCTCAAAAAATTTTAACCCAAATTTTTCAAATTCACCAATTTTGTCAAATCAACATACATAACGTCTCAAGAAGTTATATTCTGTTGAAGTGAAGAAAAAATGTTTCAGTCTCATGATTTTGGTTAAAAATCATGGACAGTAAAAAAAAAACTATGATTTGGGTTAAAAAAAATGGTACAAATAGGAATAAAAAAAAATCATAACAATAGCTGGCAAGTACAGCACACTACTGGTACATATTTACACATAGCAAAACTACACATTTTACATACAGATTTAAAACAACAAGATTTCTTCTTACTAGGCTTTTGAGTGCCACTTCCTGTCAAAAACAAATAGCACAATATTAAACTAAGTTACGATAGCTGGCTATGGAAACATTACTGTATTATCTATTAAGAGCACAGCGAAATGAAAGACACTGTGCCCTAATAGAGGCCTCCTCCTCCCCTTACAGCCTTCCTATCCATCTCCAAAATTGGTGCCTTACCAATTCTTTGCATCATTTTATGCAAATGACAGTACGCAGAAATGCTTCCATAGCCTACAATCTCAAAAAAATTTAACCAGAATTTTTTAAATTCACCAATTTTGTCAAATCAACATACATAACGTCTCAAGGAGTTATATGCTGTTGAAGTGAAGAAAAAAAATTTCAGTCTCATGATTTTGGTTAAAAATCATGGACAGTAAAAAAAGAACCTATGATTTGGGTAAAAAAAAGGTACAAATAGGAATTAAAAAAATTATCACAATAGCTGGCAAGTACAGCACACTATTGGTACAAATTTACACATAGCAAAACTACACATTTTACATACAGATTTAAAACAAAAAGATTTCTTCTTACTAGGCTTTTGAGTGCCACTTCCTGTCAAAAACAAATAGCACAATGTTAAACTGAGTTACGATAGCTGGCTATGGGAACATTACTGTATTATCTATTAAGAGCACAGCGAAATGAAAGACACTGTGCCCTAATAGAGGCCTCCTCCTCCCCTTACAGCCTTCCTATCCATCTCCAAAATTGGTGCCTTACCAATTCTTTGCATCATTTTATGCATATGACAGTACACAGAAACACTTCCATAGCCTACAATCTCAAAAAATTTTAACCCAAATTTTTAAAATTCACCAATTTTGTCAAATCAACATACATAACGTCTCAAGAAGTTATATGCTGTTGAAGTGAAGAAAAAATGTTTCAGTCTCATGATTTTGGTTAAAAATCATGGACAGTAAAAAAAAAACTATGATTTGGGTTAAAAAAAATGGTACAAGTAGGAATACAAAAAAATCATAACAATTGCTGGCAACTACAGCACACTATTGGTACAAATTTACACATAGCAAAACTACACATTTTACATACAGATTTAAAACAACAAGATTTCTTCTTACTAGGCTTTTGAGTGCCACTTCCTGTCAAAAACAAATAGCACAATGTTAAACTGAGTTACGATAGCTGGTTATGGGAACATTACTCTATTATCTATTAAGAGCACAGCAAAATGAAAGACACTGTGCCCTAATAGAGGCCTCCTCCTCCCCTTACAGCCTTCCTATCCATCTCCAAAATTGGTGCCTTACCAATTCTTTGCATCATTTTATGCAAATGACAGTACACAGAAATGCTTCCATAGCCTACAATCTCAAAAAATTTTAACCAAAATTTTTCAAATTCATCAATTTTGTCAAATCAACATACATAACGTCTCAAGGAGTTATATGCTGTTGAAGTGAAGAAAAAAAATTTCAGTCTCATGATTTTGGTTAAAAATCATGGACAGTAAAAAAAAAACTATGATTTGGGTAAAAAAAAGGTACAAAAAGGAATTAAAAAAATTATCACAATAGCTGGCAAGTACAGCACACTATTGGTACAAATTTACACATAGCAAAACTACACATTTTACATACAGATTTAAAACAACAAGATTTCTTCTTACTAGGCTTTTGAGTGCCACTTCCTGTCAAAAACAAATAGCACAATGTTAAACTGAGTTACGATAGCTGGCTATGGGAACATGACTGTATTATCTATTAAGAGCACAGCGAAATGAAAGACACTGTGCCCTAATATAGGCCTCCTCCTCCCCTTACAGCCTTCCTATCCATCTCCAAAATTGGTGCCTTACCAATTCTTTGCATCATTTTATGCAAATGACAGTACACAGAAACACTTCCATAGCATACAATCTGAAAAAATTTTAACCCAATTTTTAAAATTCACCAATTTTGTCAAATCAACATACATAACGTCTCAAGAAGTTATATGCTGTTGAAGTGAAGAAAAAATGTTTCAGTCTCATGATTTTGGTTAAAAATTATGGACAGTAAAAAAAAAAAACTATGATTTGGGTTAAAAAAAATGGTACAAGTAGGAATACAAAAAATCATAACAGTTGCTGGCAAGTACAGCACACTATTGGTACAAATTTACACATAGCAAAACTACACATTTTACATACAGATTTAAAACAACAAGATTTCTTCTTACTAGGCTTTTGAGTGCCACTTCCTGTCAAAAACAAATAGCACAATGTTAAACTGAGTTACGATAGCTGTCTATGGGAACATTACTGTATTATCTATTAAGAGCACAGCGAAATGAAAGACACTGTGCCCTAATAGAGGCCTCCTCCTCCCCTTACAGCCTTCCTATCCATCTCCAAAATTGGTGCCTTACCAATTCTTTGCATCATTTTATGCAAATGACAGTACACAGAAACACTTCCATAGCCTACAATCTCAAAAAATTTTAACCAACATTTTTAAAATTCACCAATTTTGTCAAATCAACATACATAAAGTCTCAAGGAGTTATATGCTGTTGAAGTGAAGAAAAAAAAATTCAGTCTCATGATTTTGGTTAAAAATCATGGACAGTAAAAAAAACCCTATGATTTGGGTAAAAAAAAGGTACAAATAGGAATTTAAAAAATTATCACAATAGCTGGCAAGTACAGCACACTATTGGTACAAATTTACACATAGCAAAACTACACATTTTACATACAGATTTAAAACAACAAGATTTCTTCTTACTAGGCTTTTGAGTGCCACTTCCTGTCAAAAACAAATAGCACAATGTTAAACTGAGTTACGATAGCTGGCTATGGGAACATTACTGTATTATCTATTAAGAGCACAGCGAAATGAAAGACACTGTGCCCTAATAGAGGCCTCCTCCTCCCCTTACAGCCTTCCTATCCATCTCCAAAATTGGTGCCTTACCAATTCTTTGCATCATTTTATGCAAATGACAGTACACAGAAACACTTCCATAGCCTACAATCTCAAAAAATTTTAACCCAAATTTTTCAAATTCACCAATTTTGTCAAATCAACATACATAACGTCTCAAGAAGTTATATGCTGTTGAAGTGAAGAAAAAATGTTTCAGTCTCATGATTTTGGTTAAAAATCATGGACAGTAAAAAAAAAAACTATGATTTGGGTTAAAAAAAATGGTACAAGTAGGAATACAAAAAAATCATAACAATTGCTGGCAAGTACAGCACACTATTGGTACAAATTTACACATAGCAAAACTACACATTTTACATACAGATTTAAAACAACAAGATTTCTTCTTACTATGCTTTTGAGTGCCACTTCCTGTCAAAAACAAATAGCACAATGTTAAACTGAGTTACGATAGCTGGCTATGGGAACATTACTGTATTATCTATTAAGAGCACAGCGAAATGAAAGACACTGTGCCCTAATAGAGGCCTCCTCCTCCCCTTACAGCCTTCCTATCCATCTCCAAAATTGGTGCCTTACCAATTCTTTGCATCATTTTATGCAAATGACAGTACGCAGAAATGCTTCCATAGCCTACAATCTCAAAAAATTTTAACCAAAATTTTTCAAATTCACCAATTTTGTCAAATCAACATACATAACGTCTCAAGGAGTTATATGCTGTTGAAGTGAAGAAAAAAAATTTCAGTCTCATGATTTTGGTTAAAAATCATGGACAGTAAAAAAAAACTATGATTTGGGTAAAAAAAAAGGTACAAATAGGAATTAAAAAAATTATCACAATAGCTGGCAAGTACAGCACACTATTGGTACAAATTTACACATAGCAAAACTACACATTTTACATACAGATTTAAAACAACAAGATTTCTTCTTACTAGGCTTTTGAGTGCCACTTCCTGTCAAAAACAAATAGCACAATGTTAAACTGAGTTACGATAGCTGGCTATGGGAACATTACTGTATTATCTATTAAGAGCACAGCGAAATGAAAGACACTGTGCCCTAATAGAGGCCTCCTCCTCCCCTTACAGCCTTCCTATCCATCTCCAAAATTGGTGCCTTACCAATTCTTTGCATCATTTTATGAAAATGACAGTACGCAGAAATGCTTCCATAGCCTACAATCTCAAAAAATTTTAACCAACATTTTTAAAATTCACCAATTTTGTCAAATCAACATACATAACGTCTCAAGGAGTTATATGCTGTTGAAGTGAAGAAAAAAAAATTCAGTCTCATGATTTTGGTTAAAAATCATAGACAGTAAAAAAAAAACCCTATGATTTGGGTAAAAAAAAGGTACAAATAGGAATTAAAAAAATTATCACAATAGCTGGCAAGTACAGCACACTATTGGTACAAATTTACACATAGCAAAACTACACATTTTACATACAGATTTAAAACAACAAGATTTCTTATTACTAGGCTTTTGTGATAAAAAAAAGTGCCACTTCCTGTCAAAAACAAATAGCACAATGTTAAACTGAGTTACGATAGCTGGCTATGGGAACATTACTCTATTATCTATTAAGAGCACAGCAAAATGAAAGACACTGTGCCCTAATAGAGGCCTCCTCCTCCCCTTACACACTTCCTATCCATCTCCAAAATTGGTGCCTTACCAATTCTTTGCATCATTTTATGCAAATGACAGTACACAGAAATGCTTCCATAGCCTACAATCTCAAAAAATTTTAACCAAAATTTTTCAAATTCACCAATTTTGTCAAATCAACATACATAACGTCTCAAGGAGTTATATGCTGTTGAAGTGAAGAAAAAAAATTTCAGTCTCATGATTTTGGTTAAAAATCATGGACAGTAAAAAAAAACCTATGATTTGGGTAAAAAAAAGGTACAAATAGGAATTAAAAAAATTATCACAATAGCTGGCAAGTACAGCACACTATTGCACATAGCAAAACTACACATTTTACATACAGATTTAAAACAACAAGATTTCTTCTTACTAGGCTTTTGAGTGCCACTTCCTGTCAAAAACAAATAGCACAATGTTAAACTGAGTTACGATAGCTGGCTATGGGAACATTACTGTATTATCTATTAAGAGCACAGCGAAATGAAAGACACTGTGCCCTAATAGAGGCCTCCTCCTCCCCTTATCGCCTTCCTATCCATCTCCAAAATTGGTGCCTTACCAATTCTTTGCATCATTTTATGCAAATGACAGTACACAGAAACACTTCCATAGCCTACAATCTCAAAAATATTTTAACCCAAATTTTTCAAATTCACCAATTTTGTCAAATCAACATACATAACGTCTCAAGAAGTTATATTCTGTTGAAGTGAAGAAAAAATGTTTCAGTCTCATGATTTTGGTTAAAAATCATGGACAGTAAAAAAAAAACTATGATTTGGGTTAAAAAAAATGGTACAAATAGGAATAAAAAAAAATCATAACAATAGCTGGCAAGTACAGCACACTACTGGTACATATTTACACATAGCAAAACTACACATTTTACATACAGATTTAAAACAACAAGATTTCTTCTTACTAGGCTTTTGAGTGCCACTTCCTGTCAAAAACAAATAGCACAATATTAAACTAAGTTACGATAGCTGGCTATGGAAACATTACTGTATTATCTATTAAGAGCACAGCGAAATGAAAGACACTGTGCCCTAATAGAGGCCTCCTCCTCCCCTTACAGCCTTCCTATCCATCTCCAAAATTGGTGCCTTACCAATTCTTTGCATCATTTTATGCAAATGTCAGTACGCAGAAATGCTTCCATAGCCTACAATCTCAAAAAAATTTAACCAGAATTTTTTAAATTCACCAATTTTGTCAAATCAACATACATAACGTCTCAAGGAGTTATATGCTGTTGAAGTGAAGAAAAAAAATTTCAGTCTCATGATTTTGGTTAAAAATCATGGACAGTAAAAAAAAACCTATGATTTGGGTAAAAAAAAGGTACAAATAGGAATTAAAAAAATTATCACAATAGCTGGCAAGTACAGCACACTATTGGTACAAATTTACACATAGCAAAACTACACATTTTACATACAGATTTAAAACAAAAAGATTTCTTCTTACTAGGCTTTTGAGTGCCACTTCCTGTCAAAAACAAATAGCACAATGTTAAACTGAGTTACGATAGCTGGCTATGGGAACATTACTGTATTATCTATTAAGAGCACAGCGAAATGAAAGACACTGTGCCCTAATAGAGGCCTCCTCCTCCCCTTACAGCCTTCCTATCCATCTCCAAAATTGGTGCCTTACCAATTCTTTGCATCATTTTATGCATATGACAGTACACAGAAACACTTCCATAGCCTACAATCTCAAAAAATTTTAACCCAAATTTTTAAAATTCACCAATTTTGTCAAATCAACATACATAACGTCTCAAGAAGTTATATGCTGTTGAAGTGAAGAAAAAATGTTTCAGTCTCATGATTTTGGTTAAAAATCATGGACAGTAAAAAAAAAACTATGATTTGGGTTAAAAAAAATGGTACAAGTAGGAATACAAAAAAATCATAACAATTGCTGGCAACTACAGCACACTATTGGTACAAATTTACACATAGCAAAACTACACATTTTACATACAGATTTAAAACAACAAGATTTCTTCTTACTAGGCTTTTGAGTGCCACTTCCTGTCAAAAACAAATAGCACAATGTTAAACTGAGTTACGATAGCTGGCTATGGGAACATTACTCTATTATCTATTAAGAGCACAGCAAAATGAAAGACACTGTGCCCTAATAGAGGCCTCCTCCTCCCCTTACAGCCTTCCTATCCATCTCCAAAATTGGTGCCTTACCAATTCTTTGCATCATTTTATGCAAATGACAGTACACAGAAATGCTTCCATAGCCTACAATCTCAAAAAATTTTAACCAAAATTTTTCAAATTCATCAATTTTGTCAAATCAACATACATAACGTCTCAAGGAGTTATATGCTGTTGAAGTGAAGAAAAAAAATTTCAGTCTCATGATTTTGGTTAAAAATCATGGACAGTAAAAAAAAACCTATGATTTGGGTAGAAAAAAGGTACAAAAAGGAATTAAAAAAATTATCACAATAGCTGGCAAGTACAGCACACTATTGGTACAAATTTACACATAGCAAAACTACACATTTTACATACAGATTTAAAACAACAAGATTTCTTCTTACTAGGCTTTTGAGTGCCACTTCCTGTCAAAAACAAATAGCACAATGTTAAACTGAGTTACGATAGCTGGCTATGGGAACATTACTGTATTATCTATTAAGAGCACAGCGAAATGAAAGACACTGTGCCCTAATATAGGCCTCCTCCTCCCCTTACAGCCTTCCTATCCATCTCCAAAATTGGTGCCTTACCAATTCTTTGCATCATTTTATGCAAATGACAGTACACAGAAACACTTCCATAGCATACAATCTGAAAAAATTTTAACCCAATTTTTAAAATTCACCAATTTTGTCAAATCAACATACATAACGTCTCAAGAAGTTATATGCTGTTGAAGTGAAGAAAAAATGTTTCAGTCTCATGATTTTGGTTAAAAATTATGGACAGTAAAAAAAAAAACTATGATTTGGGTTAAAAAAAATGGTACAAGTAGGAATACAAAAAATCATAACAGTTGCTGGCAAGTACAGCACACTATTGGTACAAATTTACACATAGCAAAACTACACATTTTACATACAGATTTAAAACAACAAGATTTCTTCTTACTAGGCTTTTGAGTGCCACTTCCTGTCAAAAACAAATAGCACAATGTTAAACTGAGTTACGATAGCTGGCTATGGGAACATTACTGTATTATCTATTAAGAGCACAGCGAAATGAAAGACACTGTGCCCTAATAGAGGCCTCCTCCTCCCCTTACAGCCTTCCTATCCATCTCCAAAATTGGTGCCTTACCAATTCTTTGCATCATTTTATGCAAATGACAGTACACAGAAACACTTCCATAGCCTACAATCTCAAAAAATTTTAACCAACATTTTTAAAATTCACCAATTTTGTCAAATCAACATACATAAAGTATCAAGGAGTTATATGCTGTTGAAGTGAAGAAAAAAAAATTCAGTCTCATGATTTTGGTTAAAAATCATGGACAGTAAAAAAAACCCTATGATTTGGGTAAAAAAGGTACAAATAGGAATTGAAAAAATTATCACAATAGCTGGCAAGTACAGCACACTATTGGTACAAATTTACACATAGCAAAACTACACATTTTACATACAGATTTAAAACAACAAGATTTCTTCTTACTAGGCTTTTGAGTGCCACTTCCTGTCAAAAACAAATAGCACAATGTTAAACTGAGTTACGATAGCTGGCTATGGGAACATTACTGTATTATCTATTAAGAGCACAGCGAAATGAAAGACACTGTGCCCTAATAGAGGCCTCCTCCTCCCCTTACAGCCTTCCTATCCATCTCCAAAATTGGTGCCTTACCAATTCTTTGCATCATTTTATGCAAATGACAGTACACAGAAACACTTCCATAGCCTACAATCTCAAAAAATTTTAACCCAAATTTTTAAAATTCACCAATTTTGTCAAATCAACATACATAACGTCTCAAGAAGTTATATGCTGTTGAAGTGAAAAAAAAAATGTTTCAGTCTCATGATTTTGGTTAAAAATCATGGATAGTAAAAAAAAACAACTATGATTTGGGTTAAAAAAAATGGTACAAGTAGGAATACAAAAAAATCATAACAATTGCTGGCAAGTACAGCACACTATTGGTACAAATTTACACATAGCAAAACTACACATTTTACATACAGATTTAAAACAACAAGATTTCTTCTTACTAGGCTTTTGAGTGCCACTTCCTGTCAAAAACAAATAGCACAATGTTAAACTGAGTTACGATAGCTGGCTATGGGAACATTACTCTATTATCTATTAAGAGCACAGCAAAATGAAAGACACTGTGCCCTAATAGAGGCCTCCTCCTCCCCTTACAGCCTTCCTATCCATCTCCAAAATTGCTGCCTTACCAATTCTTTGCATCATTTTATGCAAATGACAGTACACAGAAACGCTTCCATAGCCTACAATCTCAAAAAAATGTAACCCAAATTTTTAAAATTCACCAATTTTGTCAAATCAACATACATAACGTCTCAAGAAGTTAAATGCTGTTGAAGTGATGAAAAAATATTTCAGTCTCATGATTTTGATTAAAAATCATGGACAGTAAAAAAAAAACTATGATTTGGGTTAAAAAAAATTGTACAAATAGGAATACAAAAAAATCGTAACAATAGCTGGCAAGTACAGCACACTATTGGTACAAATTTACACATAGCAAAACTACACATTTTACATACAGATTTAAAACAACAAGATTTCTTATTACTAGGCTTTTGTGATAAAAAAAAGTGCCACTTCCTGTCAAAAACAAATAGCACAATGTTAAACTGAGTTACGATAGCTGGCTATGGGAACATTACTGTATTATCTATTAAGAGCACAGCGAAATGAAAGACACTGTGCCCTAATAGAGGCCTCCTCCTCCCCTTACAGCCTTCCTATCCATCTCCAAAATTGGTGCCTTACCAATTCTTTGCATCATTTTATGCAAATGACAGTACGCAGAAATGCTTCCATAGCCTACAATCTCAAAAAATTTTAACTAAAATTTTTCAAATTCACCAATTTTGTCAAATCAACATACATAACGTCTCAAGGAGTTATATGCTGTTGAAGTGAAGAAAAAAAATTTCAGTCTCATGATTTTGGTTAAAAATCATGGACAGTAAAAAAAAACCCTATGATTTGGGTAAAAAAAAGGTACAAATAGGAATTAAAAAAATTATCACAATAGCTGGCAAGTACAGCACACTATTGGTACAAATTTACACATAGCAAAACTACACATTTTACATACAGATTTAAAACAACAAGATTTCTTCTTACTAGGCTTTTGAGTGCCACTTCCTGTCAAAAACAAATAGCACAATGTTAAACTGAGTTACGATAGCTGGCTATGGGAACATTACTGTATTATCTATTAAGAGCACAGCGAAATGAGACACTGTGCCCTAATAGAGGCCTCCTCCTCCCCTTACAGCCTTCCTATCCATCTCCAAAATTGGTGCCTTACCAATTCTTTGCATCATTTTATGCAAATGACAGTACGCAGAAATGCTTCCATAGCCTACAATCTCAAAAAATTTTAACCAACATTTTTAAAATTTACCAATTTTGTCAAATCAACATTCATAACGTCTCAAGGAGTTATATGCTGTTGAAGTGAAGAAAAAAAAATTCAGTCTCATGATTTTGGTTAAAAATCATGGACAGTAAAAAAAAACCCTATGATTTGGGTAAAAAAAAGGTACAAATAGGAATTAAAAAAATTATCACAATAGCTGGCAAGTACAGCACACTATTGGTACAAATTTACACATAGCAAAACTACACATGTCATATAGAGATTTAAAAACAACAAGATTCCTTCTTACTAGGCTTTTGTAATTAAAAAAAAGTGCCACCTTCTGTCAAAAACAAATAGCACAATGTTAAACTGAGTTAAGATAGCTAGTAGAGATGAGCGAACTTACAGTAGATTTGATTAGTCACAAACTTCTCGGCTCGGCAGTTGATGACTTTTCCTGCATAAATTAGTTCAGCTTTCAGATGCTCCCGTGGGCTGGAAAAGGTGGATACAGTCCTAGGAGACTCTTTCCTAGGACTGTATCCGCCTTTTCCAGCCCACCGGAGCACCGGAAAGCTGAACTAATTTATGCAGGAAAAGTCAGCAACCGCCGAGCCGAGGAGTTTGTGATGAATCAAATTTACTGTAAGTTCGCTCATCTCTAATAGCTGGCTATGGGAACATTACTGTATTATCTATTAAGAGCACAGCTAAATGAAAGACACTGTGCCCTAATAAAGGCCTCCTCCTCCCCTTACAGCCTTCCTATCCATCTCCAAAATTGGTGCCTTACCAATTCTTTGCATCATTTTATGCAAATGACAGCACACAGAAACTCTTCCCTAGCCTACAATCTCAAAAAATTTTAACCCAAATTTTTAAAATTCACCAATTTTGTCAAATCAACATACATAACGTCTCAAGAAGTTATATGCTGTTGAAGTGAAGAAAAAATGTTTCAGTCTCATGATTTTGGTTAAAAATCATGGACAGTAAAAAACAAAACCCTATGATTTGGGTAAAAAAAAGGTACAAATAGGAATTAAAAAAATTATCACAATAGCTGGCAAGTACAGCACACTATTGGTACAAATTTACACATAGCAAAACTACACATTTTACATACAGATTTAAAACAACAAGATTTCTTCTTACTAGGCTTTTGAGTGCCACTTCCTGTCAAAAACAAATAGCACAATGTTAAACTGAGTTACGATAGCTGGCTATGGGAACATTACTGTATTATCTATTAAGAGCACAGTGAAATGAAAGACACTGTGCCCTAATAGAGGCCTCCTCCTCCCCTTACAGCCTTCCTATCCATCTCCAAAATTGGTGCCTTACCAATTCTTTGCATCATTTTATGCAAATGACAATACGCAGAAATGCTTCCATAGCCTACAATCTCAAAAAAATTTAACCAACATTTTTAAAATTCACCAATTTTGTCAAATCAACATACATAACGTCTCAAGGAGTTATATGCTGTTGAAGTGAAGAAAAAAAAATTCAGTCTCATGATTTTGGTTAAAAATCATGGACAGTAAAAAAAAAACCCTATGATTTGGGTAAAAAAAAGGTACAAATAGGAATTAAAAAAATTATCACAATAGCTGGCAAGTACAGCACACTATTGGTACAAATTTACACATAGCAAAACTACACATTTTACATACAGATTTAAAACAACAAGATTTCTTATTACTAGGCTTTTGTGATAAAAAAAAGTGCCACTTCCTGTCAAAAACAAATAGCACAATGTTAAACTGAGTTACGATAGCTGGCTATGGGAACATTACTGTATTATCTATTAAGAGCACAGCGAAATGAAAGACACTGTGCCCTAAAAGAGGCCTCCTCCTCCCCTTACAGCCTTCCTATCCATCTCCAAAATTGGTGCCTTACCAATTCTTTGCATCATTTTATGCAAATGACAGTACACAGAAACACTTCCATAGCCTACAATCTCAAAAAATTTTAACCCAAATTTTAAAAATTCACCAATTTTGTCAAATCAACATACATAACGTCTCAAGAAGTTATATGCTGTTGAAGTGAAGAAAAAATGTTTCAGTCTCATGATTTTGGTTAAAAATCATGGACAGTAAAAAAAAAACTATGATTTGGGTTAAAAAAAATGGTACAAGTAGGAATACAAAAAAATCATAACAATTGCTGGCAACTACAGCACACTATTGGTACAAATTTACACATAGCAAAACTACACATTTTACATACAGATTTAAAACAACAAGATTTCTTCTTACTAGGCTTTTGAGTGCCACTTCCTGTCAAAAACAAATAGCACAATGTTAAACTGAGTTACGATAGCTGGCTATGGGAACATTACTGTATTATCTATTAAGAGCACAGCAAAATGAAAGACACTGTGCCCTAATAGAGGCCTCCTCCTCCCCTTACACACTTCCTATCCATCTCCAAAATTGGTGCCTTACCAATTCTTTGCATCATTTTATGCAAATGACAGTACACAGAAATGCTTCCATAGCCTACAATCTCAAAAAATTTTAACCAAAATTTTTCAAATTCACCAATTTTGTCAAATCAACATACATAACGTCTGAAGGAGTTATATGCTGTTGAAGTGAAGAAAAAACATTTCAGTCTCATGATTTTGGTTAAAAATCATGGACAGTAAAAAAAAACCTATGATTTGGGTAAAAAAAAGGTACAAATAGGAATTAAAAAAATTATCACAATAGCTGGCAAGTACAGCACACTATTGCACATAGCAAAACTACACATTTTACATACAGATTTAAAACAACAAGATTTCTTCTTACTAGGCTTTTGAGTGCCACTTCCTGTCAAAAACAAATAGCACAATGTTAAACTGAGTTACGATAGCTGGCTATGGGAACATTACTGTATTATCTATTAAGAGCACAGCGAAATGAAAGACACTGTGCCCTAATAGAGGCCTCCTCCTCCCCTTACAGCCTTCCTATCCATCTCCAAAATTGGTGCCTTACCAATTCTTTGCATCATTTTATGCAAATGACAGTACACAGAAACACTTCCATAGCCTACAATCTCAAAAAATTTTTACCCAAATTTTTCAAATTCACCAATTTTGTCAAATCAACATACATAACGTCTCAAGAAGTTATATTCTGTTGAAGTGAAGAAAAAATGTTTCAGTCTCATGATTTTGGTTAAAAATCATGGACAGTAAAAAAAAAACTATGATTTGGGTTAAAAAAAATGGTACAAATAGGAATAAAAAAAAATCATAACAATAGCTGGCAAGTACAGCACACTACTGGTACATATTTACACATAGCAAAACTACACATTTTACATACAGATTTAAAACAACAAGATTTCTTCTTACTAGGCTTTTGAGTGCCACTTCCTGTCAAAAACAAATAGCACAATATTAAACTAAGTTACGATAGCTGGCTATGGAAACATTACTGTATTATCTATTAAGAGCACAGCGAAATGAAAGACACTGTGCCCTAATAGAGGCCTCCTCCTCCCCTTACAGCCTTCCTATCCATCTCCAAAATTGGTGCCTTACCAATTCTTTGCATCATTTTATGCAAATGACAGTACGCAGAAATGCTTCCATAGCCTACAATCTCAAAAAAATTTAACCAGAATTTTTTAAATTCACCAATTTTGTCAAATCAACATACATAACGTCTCAAGGAGTTATATGCTGTTGAAGTGAAGAAAAAAAATTTCAGTCTCATGATTTTGGTTAAAAATCATGGACAGTAAAAAAAAACCTATGATTTGGGTAAAAAAAAGGTACAAATAGGAATTAAAAAAATTATCACAATAGCTGGCAAGTACAGCACACTATTGGTACAAATTTACACATAGCAAAACTACACATTTTACATACAGATTTAAAACAAAAAGATTTCTTCTTACTAGGCTTTTGAGTGCCACTTCCTGTCAAAAACAAATAGCACAATGTTAAACTGAGTTACGATAGCTGGCTATGGGAACATTACTGTATTATCTATTAATAGCACAGCGAAATGAAAGACACTGTGCCCTAATAGAGGCCTCCTCCTCCCCTTACAGCCTTCCTATCCATCTCCAAAATTGGTGCCTTACCAATTCTTTGCATCATTTTATGCATATGACAGTACACAGAAACACTTCCATAGCCTACAATCTCAAAAAATTTTAACCCAAATTTTTAAAATTCACCAATTTTGTCAAATCAACATACATAACGTCTCAAGAAGTTATATGCTGTTGAAGTGAAGAAAAAATGTTTCAGTCTCATGATTTTGGTTAAAAATCATGGACAGTAAAAAAAAAACTATGATTTGGGTTAAAAAAAATGGTACAAGTAGGAATACAAAAAAATCATAACAATTGCTGGCAACTACAGCACACTATTGGTACAGATTTACACATAGCAAAACTACACATTTTACATACAGATTTAAAACAACAAGATTTCTTCTTACTAGGCTTTTGAGTGCCACTTCCTGTCAAAAACAAATAGCACAATGTTAAACTGAGTTACGATAGCTGGCTATGGGAACATTACTCTATTATCTATTAAGAGCACAGCAAAATGAAAGACACTGTGCCCTAATAGAGGCCTCCTCCTCCCCTTACAGCCTTCCTATCCATCTCCAAAATTGGTGCCTTACCAATTCTTTGCATCATTTTATGCAAATGACAGTACACAGAAATGCTTCCATAGCCTACAATCTCAAAAAATTTTAACCAAAATTTTTCAAATTCATCAATTTTGTCAAATCAACATACATAACGTCTCAAGGAGTTATATGCTGTTGAAGTGAAGAAAAAAAATTTCAGTCTCATGATTTTGGTTAAAAATCATGGACAGTAAAAAAAAACCTATAATTTGGGTAAAAAAAAGGTACAAAAAGGAATTAAAAAAATTATCACAATAGCTGGCAAGTACAGCACACTATTGGTACAAATTTACACATAGCAAAACTACACATTTTACATACAGATTTAAAACAACAAGATTTCTTCTTACTAGGCTTTTGAGTGCCACTTCCTGTCAAAAACAAATAGCACAATGTTAAACTGAGTTACGATAGCTGGCTATGGGAACATTACTGTATTATCTATTAAGAGCACAGCGAAATGAAAGACACTGTGCCCTAATAGAGGCCTCCTCCTCCCCTTACAGCCTTCCTATCCATCTCCAAAATTGGTGCCTTACCAATTCTTTGCATCATTTTATGCAAATGACAGTACACAGAAACACTTCCATAGCCTACAATCTCAAAAAATTTTAACCCAAATTTTTAAAATTCACCAATTTTGTCAAATCAACATACATAACGTCTCAAGAAGTTATATGCTGTTGAAGTGAAAAAAAAAATGTTTCAGTCTCATGATTTTGGTTAAAAATCATGGATAGTAAAAAAAAACAACTATGATTTGGGTTAAAAAAAATGGTACAAGTAGGAATACAAAAAAATCATAACAATTGCTGGCAAGTACGACACACTATTGGTACAAATTTACACATAGCAAAACTACACATTTTACATACAGATTTAAAACAACAAGATTTCTTCTTACTAGGCTTTTGAGTGCCACTTCCTGTCAAAAACAAATAGCACAATGTTAAACTGAGTTACGATAGCTGGCTATGGGAACATTACTCTATTATCTATTAAGAGCACAGCAAAATGAAAGACACTGTGCCCTAATAGAGGCCTCCTCCTCCCCTTACAGCCTTCCTATCCATCTCCAAAATTGCTGCCTTACCAATTCTTTGCATCATTTTATGCAAATGACAGTACACAGAAACGCTTCCATAGCCTACAATCTCAAAAAAATGTAACCCAAATTTTTAAAATTCACCAATTTTGTCAAATCAACATACATAACGTCTCAAGAAGTTAAATGCTGTTGAAGTGATGAAAAAATATTTCAGTCTCATGATTTTGATTAAAAATCATGGACAGTAAAAAAAAAACTATGATTTGGGTTAAAAAAAATTGTACAAATAGGAATACAAAAAAATCGTAACAATAGCTGGCAAGTACAGCACACTATTGGTACAAATTTACACATAGCAAAACTACACATTTTACATACAGATTTAAAACAACAAGATTTCTTATTACTAGGCTTTTGTGATAAAAAAAAGTGCCACTTCCTGTCAAAAACAAATAGCACAATGTTAAACTGAGTTACGATAGCTGGCTATGGGAACATTACTGTATTATCTATTAAGAGCACAGCGAAATGAAAGACACTGTGCCCTAATAGAGGCCCCCTCCTCCCCTTACAGCCTTCCTATCCATCTCCAAAATTGGTGCCTTACCAATTCTTTGCATCATTTTATGCAAATGACAGTACGCAGAAATGCTTCCATAGCCTACAATCTCAAAAAATTTTAACTAAAATTTTTCAAATTCACCAATTTTGTCAAATCAACATACATAACGTCTCAAGGAGTTATATGCTGTTGAAGTGAAGAAAAAAAATTTCAGTCTCATGATTTTGGTTAAAAATCATGGACAGTAAAAAAAAAACTATGATTTGGGTAAAAAAAAGGTACAAATAGGAATTAAAAAAATTATCACAATAGCTGGCAAGTACAGCACACTATTGGTACAAATTTACACATAGCAAAACTACACATTTTACATACAGATTTAAAACAACAAGATTTCTTCTTACTAGGCTTTTGAGTGCCACTTCCTGTCAAAAACAAATAGCACAATGTTAAACTGAGTTACGATAGCTGGCTATGGGAACATTACTGTATTATCTATTAAGAGCACAGCGAAATGAGACACTGTGCCCTAATAGAGGCCTCCTCCTCCCCTTACAGCCTTCCTATCCATCTCCAAAATTGGTGCCTTACCAATTCTTTGCATCATTTTATGCAAATGACAGTACGCAGAAATGCTTCCATAGCCTACAATCTCAAAAAATTTTAACCAACATTTTTAAAATTCACCAATTTTGTCAAATCAACATACATAACGTCTCAAGGAGTTATATGCTGTTGAAGTGAAGAAAAAAAAATTCAGTCTCATGATTTTGGTTAAAAATCATGGACAGTAAAAAAAAACCCTATGATTTGGGTAAAAAAAAGGTACAAATAGGAATTAAAAAAATTATCACAATAGCTGGCAAGTACATCACACTATTGGTACAAATTTACACATAGCAAAACTACACATTTTACATACAGATTTAAAACAACAAGATTTCTTATTACTAGGCTTTTGTGATAAAAAAAAAGTGCCACTTCCTGTCAAAAACAAATAGCACAATGTTAAACTGAGTTACGATAGCTGGCTATGGGAACATTACTGTATTATCTATTAAGAGCACAGCGAAATGAAAGACACTGTGCCATAATAGAGGCCTCCTCCTCCCCTTACAGCCTTCCTATCCATCTCCAAAATTGGTGCCTTACCAATTCTTTGCATCATTTTATGCAAATGACAGTACACAGAAACACTTCCATAGCCTACAATCTCAAAAAATTTTAACCCAAATTTTTAAAATTCACCAATTTTGTCAAATCAACATACATAACGTCTCAAGAAGTTATATGCTGTTGAAGTGAAGAAAAAATTTTTCAGTCTCATGATTTTGGTTAAAAATCATGGACAGTAAAAAAAAACAACTATGATTTGGGTTAAAAAAATGGTACAAATAGGAATACAAAAAAATCATAACAATAGCTGGCAAGTACAGCACACTATTGGTACAAATTTACACATAGCAAAACTACACATGTCATATAGAGATTTAAAAACAACAAGATTCCTTCTTACTAGGCTTTTGTAATTAAAAAAAAGTGCCACCTTCTGTCAAAAACAAATAGCACAATGTTAAACTGAGTTAAGATAGCTAGTAGAGATGAGCGAACTTACAGTAGATTTGATTAGTCACAAACTTCTCGGCTCGGCAGTTGATGACTTTTCCTGCATAAATTAGTTCAGCTTTCAGATGCTCCCGTGGGCTGGAAAAGGTGGATACAGTCCTAGGAGACTCTTTCCTAGGACTGTATCCGCCTTTTCCAGCCCACCGGAGCACCGGAAAGCTGAACTAATTTATGCAGGAAAAGTCAGCAACCGCCGAGCCGAGGAGTTTGTGATGAATCAAATTTACTGTAAGTTCGCTCATCTCTAATAGCTGGCTATGGGAACATTACTGTATTATCTATTAAGAGCACAGCTAAATGAAAGACACTGTGCCCTAATAAAGGCCTCCTCCTCCCCTTACAGCCTTCCTATCCATCTCCAAAATTGGTGCCTTACCAATTCTTTGCATCATTTTATGCAAATGACAGCACACAGAAACTCTTCCCTAGCCTACAATCTCAAAAAATTTTAACCCAAATTTTTAAAATTCACCAATTTTGTCAAATCAACATACATAACGTCTCAAGAAGTTATATGCTGTTGAAGTGAAGAAAAAATGTTTCAGTCTCATGATTTTGGTTAAAAATCATGGACAGTAAAAAACAAAACCCTATGATTTGGGTAAAAAAAAGGTACAAATAGGAATTAAAAAAATTATCACAATAGCTGGCAAGTACAGCACACTATTGGTACAAATTTACACATAGCAAAACTACACATTTTACATACAGATTTAAAACAACAAGATTTCTTCTTACTAGGCTTTTGAGTGCCACTTCCTGTCAAAAACAAATAGCACAATGTTAAACTGAGTTACGATAGCTGGCTATGGGAACATTACTGTATTATCTATTAAGAGCACAGTGAAATGAAAGACACTGTGCCCTAATAGAGGCCTCCTCCTCCCCTTACAGCCTTCCTATCCATCTCCAAAATTGGTGCCTTACCAATTCTTTGCATCATTTTATGCAAATGACAATACGCAGAAATGCTTCCATAGCCTACAATCTCAAAAAAATGTAACCAACATTTTTAAAATTCACCAATTTTGTCAAATCAACATACATAACGTCTCAAGGAGTTATATGCTGTTGAAGTGAAGAAAAAAAAATTCAGTCTCATGATTTTGGTTAAAAATCATGGACAGTAAAAAAAAAACCCTATGATTTGGGTAAAAAAAAGGTACAAATAGGAATTAAAAAAATTATCACAATAGCTGGCAAGTACAGCACACTATTGGTACAAATTTACACATAGCAAAACTACACATTTTACATACAGATTTAAAACAACAAGATTTCTTATTACTAGGCTTTTGTGATAAAAAAAAGTGCCACTTCCTGTCAAAAACAAATAGCACAATGTTAAACTGAGTTACGATAGCTGGCTATGGGAACATTACTGTATTATCTATTAAGAGCACAGCGAAATGAAAGACACTGTGCCCTAAAAGAGGCCTCCTCCTCCCCTTACAGCCTTCCTATCCATCTCCAAAATTGGTGCCTTACCAATTCTTTGCATCATTTTATGCAAATGACAGTACACAGAAACACTTCCATAGCCTACAATCTCAAAAAATTTTAACCCAAATTTTTAAAATTCACCAATTTTGTCAAATCAACATACATAACGTCTCAAGAAGTTATATGCTGTTGAAGTGAAGAAAAAATGTTTCAGTCTCATGATTTTGGTTAAAAATCATGGACAGTAAAAAAAAAACTATGATTTGGGTTAAAAAAAATGGTACAAGTAGGAATACAAAAAAATCATAACAATTGCTGGCAACTACAGCACACTATTGGTACAAATTTACACATAGCAAAACTACACATTTTACATACAGATTTAAAACAACAAGATTTCTTCTTACTAGGCTTTTGAGTGCCACTTCCTGTCAAAAACAAATAGCACAATGTTAAACTGAGTTACGATAGCTGGCTATGGGAACATTACTGTATTATCTATTAAGAGCACAGCAAAATGAAAGACACTGTGCCCTAATAGAGGCCTCCTCCTCCCCTTACACACTTCCTATCCATCTCCAAAATTGGTGCCTTACCAATTCTTTGCATCATTTTATGCAAATGACAGTACACAGAAATGCTTCCATAGCCTACAATCTCAAAAAATTTTAACCAAAATTTTTCAAATTCACCAATTTTGTCAAATCAACATACATAACGTCTGAAGGAGTTATATGCTGTTGAAGTGAAGAAAAAAAATTTCAGTCTCATGATTTTGGTTAAAAATCATGGACAGTAAAAAAAAACCTATGATTTGGGTAAAAAAAAGGTACAAATAGGAATTAAAAAAATTATCACAATAGCTGGCAAGTACAGCACACTATTGCACATAGCAAAACTACACATTTTACATACAGATTTAAAACAACAAGATTTCTTCTTACTAGGCTTTTGAGTGCCACTTCCTGTCAAAAACAAATAGCACAATGTTAAACTGAGTTACGATAGCTGGCTATGGGAACATTACTGTATTATCTATTAAGAGCACAGCGAAATGAAAGACACTGTGCCCTAATAGAGGCCTCCTCCTCCCCTTACAGCCTTCCTATCCATCTCCAAAATTGGTGCCTTACCAATTCTTTGCATCATTTTATGCAAATGACAGTACACAGAAACACTTCCATAGCCTACAATCTCAAAAAATTTTTACCCAAATTTTTCAAATTCACCAATTTTGTCAAATCAACATACATAACGTCTCAAGAAGTTATATTCTGTTGAAGTGAAGAAAAAATGTTTCAGTCTCATGATTTTGGTTAAAAATCATGGACAGTAAAAAAAAAACTATGATTTGGGTTAAAAAAAATGGTACAAATAGGAATAAAAAAAAATCATAACAATAGCTGGCAAGTACAGCACACTACTGGTACATATTTACACATAGCAAAACTACACATTTTACATACAGATTTAAAACAACAAGATTTCTTCTTACTAGGCTTTTGAGTGCCACTTCCTGTCAAAAACAAATAGCACAATATTAAACTAAGTTACGATAGCTGGCTATGGAAACATTACTGTATTATCTATTAAGAGCACAGCGAAATGAAAGACACTGTGCCCTAATAGAGGCCTCCTCCTCCCCTTACAGCCTTCCTATCCATCTCCAAAATTGGTGCCTTACCAATTCTTTGCATCATTTTATGCAAATGACAGTACGCAGAAATGCTTCCATAGCCTACAATCTCAAAAAAATTTAACCAGAATTTTTTAAATTCACCAATTTTGTCAAATCAACATACATAACGTCTCAAGGAGTTATATGCTGTTGAAGTGAAGAAAAAAAATTTCAGTCTCATGATTTTGGTTAAAAATCATGGACAGTAAAAAAAAACCTATGATTTGGGTAAAAAAAAGGTACAAATAGGAATTAAAAAAATTATCACAATAGCTGGCAAGTACAGCACACTATTGGTACAAATTTACACATAGCAAAACTACACATTTTACATACAGATTTAAAACAAAAAGATTTCTTCTTACTAGGCTTTTGAGTGCCACTTCCTGTCAAAAACAAATAGCACAATGTTAAACTGAGTTACGATAGCTGGCTATGGGAACATTACTGTATTATCTATTAATAGCACAGCGAAATGAAAGACACTGTGCCCTAATAGAGGCCTCCTCCTCCCCTTACAGCCTTCCTATCCATCTCCAAAATTGGTGCCTTACCAATTCTTTGCATCATTTTATGCATATGACAGTACACAGAAACACTTCCATAGCCTACAATCTCAAAAAATTTTAACCCAAATTTTTAAAATTCACCAATTTTGTCAAATCAACATACATAACGTCTCAAGAAGTTATATGCTGTTGAAGTGAAGAAAAAATGTTTCAGTCTCATGATTTTGGTTAAAAATCATGGACAGTAAAAAAAAAACTATGATTTGGGTTAAAAAAAATGGTACAAGTAGGAATACAAAAAAATCATAACAATTGCTGGCAACTACAGCACACTATTGGTACAAATTTACACATAGCAAAACTACACATTTTACATACAGATTTAAAACAACAAGATTTCTTCTTACTAGGCTTTTGAGTGCCACTTCCTGTCAAAAACAAATAGCACAATGTTAAACTGAGTTACGATAGCTGGCTATGGGAACATTACTCTATTATCTATTAAGAGCACAGCAAAATGAAAGACACTGTGCCCTAATAGAGGCCTCCTCCTCCCCTCACAGCCTTCCTATCCATCTCCAAAATTGGTGCCTTACCAATTCTTTGCATCATTTTATGCAAATGACAGTACACAGAAATGCTTCCATAGCCTACAATCTCAAAAAATTTTAACCAAAATTTTTCAAATTCATCAATTTTGTCAAATCAACATACATAACGTCTCAAGGAGTTATATGCTGTTGAAGTGAAGAAAAAAAATTTCAGTCTCATGATTTTGGTTAAAAATCATGGACAGTAAAAAAAAACCTATGATTTGGGTAAAAAAAAGGTACAAAAAGGAATTAAAAAAATTATCACAATAGCTGGCAAGTACAGCACACTATTGGTACAAATTTACACATAGCAAAACTACACATTTTACATACAGATTTAAAACAACAAGATTTCTTCTTACTAGGCTTTTGAGTGCCACTTCCTGTCAAAAACAAATAGCACAATGTTAAACTGAGTTACGATAGCTGGCTATGGGAACATTACTGTATTATCTATTAAGAGCACAGCGAAATGAAAGACACTGTGCCCTAATATAGGCCTCCTCCTCCCCTTACAGCCTTCCTATCCATCTCCAAAATTGGTGCCTTACCAATTCTTTGCATCATTTTATGCAAATGACAGTACACAGAAACACTTCCATAGCATACAATCTGAAAAAATTTTAACCCAATTTTTAAAATTCACCAATTTTGTCAAATCAACATACATAACGTCTCAAGAAGTTATATGCTGTTGAAGTGAAGAAAAAATGTTTCAGTCTCATGATTTTGGTTAAAAATTATGGACAGTAAAAAAAAAACTATGATTTGGGTTAAAAAAAATGGTACAAGTAGGAATACAAAAAATCATAACAGTTGCTGGCAAGTACAGCACACTATTGGTACAAATTTACACATAGCAAAACTACACATTTTACATACAGATTTAAAACAACAAGATTTCTTCTTACTAGGCTTTTGAGTGCCACTTCCTGTCAAAAACAAATAGCACAATGTTAAACTGAGTTACGATAGCTGGCTATGGGAACATTACTGTATTATCTATTAAGAGCACAGCGAAATGAAAGACACTGTGCCCTAATAGAGGCCTCCTCCTCCCCTTACAGCCTTCCTATCCATCTCCAAAATTGGTGCCTTACCAATTCTTTGCATCATTTTATGCAAATGACAGTACACAGAAACACTTCCATAGCCTACAATCTCAAAAAATTTTAACCAACATTTTTAAAATTCACCAATTTTGTCAAATCAACATACATAAAGTATCAAGGAGTTATATGCTGTTGAAGTGAAGAAAAAAAAATTCAGTCTCATGATTTTGGTTAAAAATCATGGACAGTAAAAAAAACCCTATGATTTGGGTAAAAAAGGTACAAATAGGAATTGAAAAAATTATCACAATAGCTGGCAAGTACAGCACACTATTGGTACAAATTTACACATAGCAAAACTACACATTTTACATACAGATTTAAAACAACAAGATTTCTTCTTACTAGGCTTTTGAGTGCCACTTCCTGTCAAAAACAAATAGCACAATGTTAAACTGAGTTACGATAGCTGGCTATGGGAACATTACTCTATTATCTATTAAGAGCACAGCAAAATGAAAGACACTGTGCCCTAATAGAGGCCTCCTCCTCCCCTTACAGCCTTCCTATCCATCTCCAAAATTGCTGCCTTACCAATTCTTTGCATCATTTTATGCAAATGACAGTACACAGAAACGCTTCCATAGCCTACAATCTCAAAAAAATGTAACCCAAATTTTTAAAATTCACCAATTTTGTCAAATCAACATACATAACGTCTCAAGAAGTTAAATGCTGTTGAAGTGATGAAAAAATATTTCAGTCTCATGATTTTGATTAAAAATCATGGACAGTAAAAAAAAAACTATGATTTGGGTTAAAAAAAATTGTACAAATAGGAATACAAAAAAATCGTAACAATAGCTGGCAAGTACAGCACACTATTGGTACAAATTTACACATAGCAAAACTACACATTTTACATACAGATTTAAAACAACAAGATTTCTTATTACTAGGCTTTTGTGATAAAAAAAAGTGCCACTTCCTGTCAAAAACAAATAGCACAATGTTAAACTGAGTTACGATAGCTGGCTATGGGAACATTACTGTATTATCTATTAAGAGCACAGCGAAATGAAAGACACTGTGCCCTAATAGAGGCCTCCTCCTCCCCTTACAGCCTTCCTATCCATCTCCAAAATTGGTGCCTTACCAATTCTTTGCATCATTTTATGCAAATGACAGTACGCAGAAATGCTTCCATAGCCTACAATCTCAAAAAATTTTAACTAAAATTTTTCAAATTCACCAATTTTGTCAAATCAACATACATAACGTCTCAAGGAGTTATATGCTGTTGAAGTGAAGAAAAAAAATTTCAGTCTCATGATTTTGGTTAAAAATCATGGACAGTAAAAAAAAAACTATGATTTGGGTAAAAAAAAGGTACAAATAGGAATTAAAAAAATTATCACAATAGCTGGCAAGTACAGCACACTATTGGTACAAATTTACACATAGCAAAACTACACATTTTACATACAGATTTAAAACAACAAGATTTCTTCTTACTAGGCTTTTGAGTGCCACTTCCTGTCAAAAACAAATAGCACAATGTTAAACTGAGTTACGATAGCTGGCTATGGGAACATTACTGTATTATCTATTAAGAGCACAGCGAAATGAGACACTGTGCCCTAATAGAGGCCTCCTCCTCCCCTTACAGCCTTCCTATCCATCTCCAAAATTGGTGCCTTACCAATTCTTTGCATCATTTTATGCAAATGACAGTACGCAGAAATGCTTCCATAGCCTACAATCTCAAAAAATTTTAACCAACATTTTTAAAATTCACCAATTTTGTCAAATCAACATACATAACGTCTCAAGGAGTTATATGCTGTTGAAGTGAAGAAAAAAAAATTCAGTCTCATGATTTTGGTTAAAAATCATGGACAGTAAAAAAAAACCCTATGATTTGGGTAAAAAAAAGGTACAAATAGGAATTAAAAAAATTATCACAATAGCTGGCAAGTACATCACACTATTGGTACAAATTTACACATAGCAAAACTACACATTTTACATACAGATTTAAAACAACAAGATTTCTTATTACTAGGCTTTTGTGATAAAAAAAAGTGCCACTTCCTGTCAAAAACAAATAGCACAATGTTAAACTGAGTTACGATAGCTGGCTATGGGAACATTACTGTATTATCTATTAAGAGCACAGCGAAATGAAAGACACTGTGCCATAATAGAGGCCTCCTCCTCCCCTTACAGCCTTCCTATCCATCTCCAAAATTGGTGCCTTACCAATTCTTTGCATCATTTTATGCAAATGACAGTACACAGAAACACTTCCATAGCCTACAATCTCAAAAAATTTTAACCCAAATTTTTAAAATTCACCAATTTTGTCAAATCAACATACATAACGTCTCAAGAAGTTATATGCTGTTGAAGTGAAGAAAAAATTTTTCAGTCTCATGATTTTGGTTAAAAATCATGGACAGTAAAAAAAAACAACTATGATTTGGGTTAAAAAAATGGTACAAATAGGAATACAAAAAAATCATAACAATAGCTGGCAAGTACAGCACACTATTGGTACAAATTTACACATAGCAAAACTACACATGTCATATAGAGATTTAAAAACAACAAGATTCCTTCTTACTAGGCTTTTGTAATTAAAAAAAAGTGCCACCTTCTGTCAAAAACAAATAGCACAATGTTAAACTGAGTTAAGATAGCTAGTAGAGATGAGCGAACTTACAGTAGATTTGATTAGTCACAAACTTCTCGGCTCGGCAGTTGATGACTTTTCCTGCATAAATTAGTTCAGCTTTCAGATGCTCCCGTGGGCTGGAAAAGGTGGATACAGTCCTAGGAGACTCTTTCCTAGGACTGTATCCGCCTTTTCCAGCCCACCGGAGCACCGGAAAGCTGAACTAATTTATGCAGGAAAAGTCAGCAACCGCCGAGCCGAGGAGTTTGTGATGAATCAAATTTACTGTAAGTTCGCTCATCTCTAATAGCTGGCTATGGGAACATTACTGTATTATCTATTAAGAGCACAGCTAAATGAAAGACACTGTGCCCTAATAAAGGCCTCCTCCTCCCCTTACAGCCTTCCTATCCATCTCCAAAATTGGTGCCTTACCAATTCTTTGCATCATTTTATGCAAATGACAGCACACAGAAACTCTTCCCTAGCCTACAATCTCAAAAAATTTTAACCCAAATTTTTAAAATTCACCAATTTTGTCAAATCAACATACATAACGTCTCAAGAAGTTATATGCTGTTGAAGTGAAGAAAAAATGTTTCAGTCTCATGATTTTGGTTAAAAATCATGGACAGTAAAAAAAAACAACTATGATTTGGGTTAAAAAAAATGGTACAAATAGGAATACAAAAAAATCATAACAATAGCTGGCAAGTACAGCACACTATTGGTACAAATTTACACATAGCAAAACTACACATTTTACATACAGATTTAAAACAACAAGATTTCTTCTTACTAGGCTTTTGAGTGCCACTTCCTGTCAAAAACAAATAGCACAATGTTAAACTGAGTTACGATAGCTGGCTATGGGAACATTACTGTATTATCTATTAAGAGCACAGTGAAATGAAAGACACTGTGCCCTAATAGAGGCCTCCTCCTCCCCTTACAGCCTTCCTATCCATCTCCAAAATTGGTGCCTTACCAATTCTTTGCATCATTTTATGCAAATGACAGTACACAGAAACACTTCCATAGCCTACAATCTCAAAAAATTTTAACCCAAATTTTTAAAATTCACCAATTTTGTCAAATCAACATACATAACGTCTCAAGAAGTTATATTCTGTTGAAGTGAAGAAAAAATGTTTCAGTCTCATGATTTTGGTTAAAAATCATGGACAGTAAAAAAAAAAACTATGATTTGGGTTAAAAAAAATGGTACAAATAGGAATTAAAAAAAATCATAACAATAGCTGGCAAGTACAGCACACTACTGGTACATATTTACACATAGCAAAACTACACATTTTACATACAGATTTAAAACAACAAGGTTTCTTCTTACTAGGCTTTTGAGTGCCACTTCCTGTCAAAAACAAATAGCACAATATTAAACTGAGTTACGATAGCTGGCTATGGAAACATTACTGTATTATCTATTAAGAGCACAGCGAAATGAAAGACACTGTGCCCTAATAGAGGCCTCCTCCTCCCCTTACAGCCTTCCTATCCATCTCCAAAATTGGTGCCTTACCAATTCTTTGCATCATTTTATGCAAATGACAGGACGCAGAAATGCTTCCATAGCCTACAATCTCAAAAAATTTTAACCCAAATTTTTAAAATTCACCAATTTTGTCAAATCAACATACATAACGTCTCAAGAAGTTATATGCTGTTGAAGTGAAGAAAAAATGTTTCAGTCTCATGATTTTGGTTAAAAATCATGGACAGTAAAAAAAAAAAAACTATGATTTGGGTTAAAAAAAATGGTACAAATAGGAATAAAAAAAAATCATAACAATAGCTGGCAAGTACAGCACACTACTGGTACATATTTACACATAGCAAAACTACACATTTTACATACAGATTTAAAACAACAAGATTTCTTCTTACTAGGCTTTTGAGTGCCACTTCCTGTCAAAAACAAATAGCACAATATTAAACTGAGTTACGATAGCTGGCTATGGAAACATTACTGTATTATCTATTAAGAGCACAGCGAAATGAAAGACACTGTGCCCTAATAGAGGCCTCCTCCTCCCCTTACAGCCTTCCTATCCATCTCCAAAATTGGTGCCTTACCAATTCTTTGCATCATTTTATGCAAATGACAGTACGCAGAAATGCTTCCATAGCCTACAATCTCAAAAAATTTTAACCAGAATTTTTAAAATTCACCAATTTTGTCAAATCAACATACATAACGTCTCAAGGAGTTATATGCTGTTGAAGTGAAGAAAAAAAATTTCAGTCTCATGAGTTTGGTTAAAAATCATGGACAGTAAAAAAAAAACCTATGATTTGGGTAAAAAAAAGGTACAAATAGGAATTAAAAAAATTATCACAATAGCTGGCAAGTACGGCACACTATTGGTACAAATTTACACATAGCAAAACTACACATTTTACATACAGATTTAAAACAACAAGATTTCTTATTACTAGGCTTTTGTAATAAAAAAAATGTGCCACCTCCTGTCAAAAACAAATAGCACAATGTTAAACTGAGTTAAGATAGCTGGTAGAGATAAGCAAACTTACAGTAAATTCGATTTGTCACGAACTTCTCGGCTCAGCAGTTGATGGCTTTTCCTGCATAAATTAGTTCAGCTTACAGGTGCTCCCCTGGGCTGGAAAAGGTGGATACAGTCCTAGGAGACTCTTTCCTAGGACTGTATCCACCTTTTCCAGCACACCAGAGCACCGGAAAGCTGAACTAATTTATGCAGGAAAAGTCAGCAACCGCCGAGCATAGAAGATCGTGACGATTCGAATTTACTTTAAGTTCGCTCATCTCTAATAGCTGGCTATGGGAACATTACTGTATTATCTATTAAGAGCACAGTGAATTGAAAGACACTGTGCCCTAATAGAGGCCTCCTCCTCCCCTTACAGCCTTCCTATCCATCTCCAAAATTGGTGCCTTACCAATTCTTTGCATCATTTTATGCAAATGACAGTACACAGAAACGCTTCCATAGCCTACAATCTCAAAAAATGTTAATCAAAATTTTTAAAATTCACCAATTTTGTCAAATCAACATACATAACGTCTCAAGAAGTTATATGCTGTTGAAGTGATGAAAAAATATTTCAGTCTCATGATTTTGATTAAAAATCATGGACAGTAAAAAAAAAAAAACTATGATTTGGGTTAAAAAAAATTGTACAAATAGGAATACAAAAAAATCGTAACAATAGCTGGCAAGTACAGCACACTACTGGTACAAATTTACACATAGCAAAACTACACATTTTACATACAGATTTAAAACAAGATTTCTTATTACTAGGCTTTTGTGATAAAAAAAAAGTGCCACTTCCTGTCAAAAACAAATAGCACAATATTAAACTGAGTTACGATAGCTGGCTATGGGAACATTACTGTATTATCTATTAAGAGCACAGCGAAATGAAAGACACTGTGCCCTAATAGAGGCCTCCTCCTCCCCTTACAGCCTTCCTATCCATCTCCAAAATTGGTGCCTTACCAATTCTTTGCATCATTTTATGCAAATGACAGTACACAGAAACACTTCCATAGCCTACAATCTCAAAAAATTTTAACCCAAATTTTTCAAATTCACCAATTTTGTCAAATCAACATACATAACGTCTCAAGAAGTTATATGCTGTTGAAGTGAAGAAAAAATGTTTCAGTCTCATGATTTTGGTTAAAAATCATGGACAGTAAAAAAAAAAACTATGATTTGGGTTAAAAAAAAGGTACAAATAGGAATTAAAAAAATTATCACAATAGCTGGCAAGTACAGCACACTATTGGTACAAATTTACGCATAGCAAAACTACACATTTTACATACAGATTTAAAACAACAAGATTTCTTCTTACTAGGCTTTTGAGTGCCACTTCCTGTCAAAAACAAATAGCACAATGTTAAACTGAGTTACGATAGCTGGCTATGGGAACATTACTGTATTATCTATTAAGAGCACAGCGAAATGAAAGACACTGTGCCCTAATAGAGGCCTCCTCCTCCCCTTACAGCCTTCCTATCCATCTCCAAAATTGGTGCCTTACCAATTCTTTGCATCATTTTATGCAAATGACAGTACGCAGAAATGCTTCCATAGCCTACAATCTCAAAAAATTTTAACCAACATTTTTAAAATTCACCAATTTTGTCAAATCAACATACATAACGTCTCAAGGAGTTATATGCTGTTGAAGTGAAGAAAAAAAAATTCAGTCTCATGATTTTGGTTAAAAATCATGGACAGTAAAAAAAAACCCTATGATTTGGGTAAAAAAAAGGTACAAATAGGAATTAAAAAAATTATCACAATAGCTGGCAAGTACAGCACACTATTGGTACAAATTTACACATAGCAAAACTACACATTTTACATACATATTTAAAACAACAAGATTTCTTATTACTAGGCTTTTGTGATAAAAAAAAAAAGTGCCACTTCCTGTCAAAAACAAATAGCACAATGTTAAACTGAGTTAAGATAGCTGGTAGAGATAAGCAAACTTAGAGTAAATTCGATTTGTCACGAACTTTTCGGCTCGGCAGTTGATAGCTTTTCCTGCATAAATTAGTTCAGCTTACAGGTGCTCCCCTGGGCTGGAAAAGGTGGATACAGTCTTAGGAGACTCTTTCCTAGGACTGTATCCACCTTTTCCAGCACACCAGAGCACCGGAAAGCTGAACTAATTTATGCAGGAAAAGTCAGCAACCGCCGAGCATAGAAGATCGTGACGATTCGAATTTACTTTAAGTTCGCTCATCTCTAATAGCTGGCTATGGGAACATTACTGTATTATCTATTAAGAGCACAGTGAATTGAAAGACACTGTGCCCTAATAGAGGCCTCCTCCTCCCCTTACAGCCTTCCTATCCATCTCCAAAATTGGTGCCTTACCAATTCTTTGCATCATTTTATGCAAATGACAGTACACAGAAACGCTTCCATAGCCTACAATCTCAAAAAATGTTAATCAAAATTTTTAAAATTCACCAATTTTGTCAAATCAACATACATAACGTCTCAAGAAGTTATATGCTATTGAAGTGAAGAAAAAATGTTTCAGTCTCATGATTTTGGTTAAAAATCATGGACAGTAAAAAAAAAAAACTATGATTTGGGTTAAAAAAAATGGTACAAATAGGAATACAAAAAAATCATAACAATAGCTGGCAAGTACAGCACACTATTGGTACAAATTTACACATAGCAAAACTACACATTTTACATACAGATTTAAAACAACAAGATTTCTTCTTACTAGGCTTTTGAGTGCCACTTCCTGTCAAAAACAAATAGCACAATGTTAAACTGAGTTACGATAGCTGGCTATGGGAACATTACTGTATTATCTATTAAGAGCACAGTGAAATGAAAGACACTGTGCCCTAATAGAGGCCTCCTCCTCCCCTTACAGCCTTCCTATCCATCTCCAAAATTGGTGCCTTACCAATTCTTTGCATCATTTTATGCAAATGACAGTACACAGAAACACTTCCATAGCCTACAATCTCAAAAAATTTTAACCCAAATTTTTAAAATTCACCAATTTTGTCAAATCAACATACATAACGTCTCAAGAAGTTATATTCTGTTGAAGTGAAGAAAAAATGTTTCAGTCTCATGATTTTGGTTAAAAATCATGGACAGTAAAAAAAAACAACTATGATTTGGGTTAAAAAAATGGTACAAATAGGAATTAAAAAAAATCATAACAATAGCTGGCAAGTACAGCACACTACTGGTACATATTTACACATAGCAAAACTACACATTTTACATACAGATTTAAAACAACAAGATTTCTTCTTACTAGGCTTTTGAGTGCCACTTCCTGTCAAAAACAAATAGCACAATATTAAACTGAGTTACGATAGCTGGCTATGGAAACATTACTGTATTATCTATTAAGAGCACAGCGAAATGAAAGACACTGTGCCCTAATAGAGGCCTCCTCCTCCCCTTACAGCCTTCCTATCCATCTCCAAAATTGGTGCCTTACCAATTCTTTGCATCATTTTATGCAAATGACAGGACGCAGAAATGCTTCCATAGCCTACAATCTCAAAAAATTTTAACCCAAATTTTTAAAATTCACCAATTTTGTCAAATCAACATACATAACGTCTCAAGAAGTTATATGCTGTTGAAGTGAAGAAAAAATGTTTCAGTCTCATGATTTTGGTTAAAAATCATGGACAGTAAAAAAAAAAAACTATGATTTGGGTTAAAAAAAATGGTACAAATAGGAATAAAAAAAAATCATAACAATAGCTGGCAAGTACAGCACACTACTGGTACATATTTACACATAGCAAAACTACACATTTTACATACAGATTTAAAACAACAAGATTTCTTCTTACTAGGCTTTTGAGTGCCACTTCCTGTCAAAAACAAATAGCACAATATTAAACTGAGTTACGATAGCTGGCTATGGAAACATTACTGTATTATCTATTAAGAGCACAGCGAAATGAAAGACACTGTGCCCTAATAGAGGCCTCCTCCTCCCCTTACAGCCTTCCTATCCATCTCCAAAATTGGTGCCTTACCAATTCTTTGCATCATTTTATGCAAATGACAGTACGCAGAAATGCTTCCATAGCCTACAATCTCAAAAAATTTTAACCAGAATTTTTAAAATTCACCAATTTTGTCAAATCAACATACATAACGTCTCAAGGAGTTATATGCTGTTGAAGTGAAGAAAAAAAATTTCAGTCTCATGAGTTTGGTTAAAAATCATGGACAGTAAAAAAAAACCTATGATTTGGGTAAAAAAAAGGTACAAATAGGAATTAAAAAAATTATCACAATAGCTGGCAAGTACAGCACACTATTGGTACAAATTTACACATAGCAAAACTACACATTTTACATACAGATTTAAAACAACAAGATTTCTTATTACTAGGCTTTTGTAATAAAAAAAATGTGCCACCTCCTGTCAAAAACAAATAGCACAATGTTAAACTGAGTTAAGATAGCTGGTAGAGATAAGCAAACTTACAGTAAATTCGATTTGTCACGAACTTCTCGGCTCAGCAGTTGATGGCTTTTCCTGCATAAATTAGTTCAGCTTACAGGTGCTCCCCTGGGCTGGAAAAGGTGGATACAGTCCTAGGAGACTCTTTCCTAGGACTGTATCCACCTTTTCCAGCACACCAGAGCACCGGAAAGCTGAACTAATTTATGCAGGAAAAGTCAGCAACCGCCGAGCATAGAAGATCGTGACGATTCGAATTTACTTTAAGTTCGCTCATCTCTAATAGCTGGCTATGGGAACATTACTGTATTATCTATTAAGAGCACAGTGAATTGAAAGACACTGTGCCCTAATAGAGGCCTCCTCCTCCCCTTACAGCCTTCCTATCCATCTCCAAAATTGGTGCCTTACCAATTCTTTGCATCATTTTATGCAAATGACAGTACACAGAAACGCTTCCATAGCCTACAATCTCAAAAAATGTTAATCAAAATTTTTAAAATTCACCAATTTTGTCAAATCAACATACATAACGTCTCAAGAAGTTATATGCTGTTGAAGTGATGAAAAAATATTTCAGTCTCATGATTTTGATTAAAAATCATGGACAGTAAAAAAAAAAAAACTATGATTTGGGTTAAAAAAAATTGTACAAATAGGAATACAAAAAAATCGTAACAATAGCTGGCAAGTACAGCACACTACTGGTACAAATTTACACATAGCAAAACTACACATTTTACATACAGATTTAAAACAAGATTTCTTATTACTAGGCTTTTGTGATAAAAAAAAAGTGCCACTTCCTGTCAAAAACAAATAGCACAATATTAAACTGAGTTACGATAGCTGGCTATGGGAACATTACTGTATTATCTATTAAGAGCACAGCGAAATGAAAGACACTGTGCCCTAATAGAGGCCTCCTCCTCCCCTTACAGCCTTCCTATCCATCTCCAAAATTGGTGCCTTACCAATTCTTTGCATCATTTTATGCAAATGACAGTACACAGAAACACTTCCATAGCCTACAATCTCAAAAAATTTTAACCCAAATTTTTCAAATTCACCAATTTTGTCAAATCAACATACATAACGTCTCAAGAAGTTATATGCTGTTGAAGTGAAGAAAAAATGTTTCAGTCTCATGATTTTGGTTAAAAATCATGGACAGTAAAAAAAAAAACTATGATTTGGGTTAAAAAAAAGGTACAAATAGGAATTAAAAAAATTATCACAATAGCTGGCAAGTACAGCACACTATTGGTACAAATTTACGCATAGCAAAACTACACATTTTACATACAGATTTAAAACAACAAGATTTCTTCTTACTAGGCTTTTGAGTGCCACTTCCTGTCAAAAACAAATAGCACAATGTTAAACTGAGTTACGATAGCTGGCTATGGGAACATTACTGTATTATCTATTAAGAGCACAGCGAAATGAAAGACACTGTGCCCTAATAGAGGCCTCCTCCTCCCCTTACAGCCTTCCTATCCATCTCCAAAATTGGTGCCTTACCAATTCTTTGCATCATTTTATGCAAATGACAGTACGCAGAAATGCTTCCATAGCCTACAATCTCAAAAAATTTTAACCAACATTTTTAAAATTCACCAATTTTGTCAAATCAACATACATAACGTCTCAAGGAGTTATATGCTGTTGAAGTGAAGAAAAAAAAATTCAGTCTCATGATTTTGGTTAAAAATCATGGACAGTAAAAAAAAACCCTATGATTTGGGTAAAAAAAAGGTACAAATAGGAATTAAAAAAATTATCACAATAGCTGGCAAGTACAGCACACTATTGGTACAAATTTACACATAGCAAAACTACACATTTTACATACAGATTTAAAACAACAAGATTTCTTATTACTAGGCTTTTGTGATAAAAAAAAAAAGTGCCACTTCCTGTCAAAAACAAATAGCACAATGTTAAACTGAGTTAAGATAGCTGGTAGAGATAAGCAAACTTAGAGTAAATTCGATTTGTCACGAACTTTTCGGCTCGGCAGTTGATAGCTTTTCCTGCATAAATTAGTTCAGCTTACAGGTGCTCCCCTGGGCTGGAAAAGGTGGATACAGTCTTAGGAGACTCTTTCCTAGGACTGTATCCACCTTTTCCAGCACACCAGAGCACCGGAAAGCTGAACTAATTTATGCAGGAAAAGTCAGCAACCGCCGAGCATAGAAGATCGTGACGATTCGAATTTACTTTAAGTTCGCTCATCTCTAATAGCTGGCTATGGGAACATTACTGTATTATCTATTAAGAGCACAGTGAATTGAAAGACACTGTGCCCTAATAGAGGCCTCCTCCTCCCCTTACAGCCTTCCTATCCATCTCCAAAATTGGTGCCTTACCAATTCTTTGCATCATTTTATGCAAATGACAGTACACAGAAACGCTTCCATAGCCTACAATCTCAAAAAATGTTAATCAAAATTTTTAAAATTCACCAATTTTGTCAAATCAACATACATAACGTCTCAAGAAGTTATATGCTATTGAAGTGAAGAAAAAATGTTTCAGTCTCATGATTCTGGTTAAAAATCATGGACAGTAAAAAAAAAAAACTATGATTTGGGTTAAAAAAAATGGTACAAATAGGAATACAAAAAAATCATAACAATAGCTGGCAAGTACAGCACACTATTGGTACAAATTTACACATAGCAAAACTACACATTTTACATACAGATTTAAAACAACAAGATTTCTTCTTACTAGGCTTTTGAGTGCCACTTCCTGTCAAAAACAAATAGCACAATGTTAAACTGAGTTACGATAGCTGGCTATGGGAACATTACTGTATTATCTATTAAGAGCACAGTGAAATGAAAGACACTGTGCCCTAATAGAGGCCTCCTCCTCCCCTTACAGCCTTCCTATCCATCTCCAAAATTGGTGCCTTACCAATTCTTTGCATCATTTTATGCAAATGACAGTACACAGAAACACTTCCATAGCCTACAATCTCAAAAAATTTTAACCCAAATTTTTAAAATTCACCAATTTTGTCAAATCAACATACATAACGTCTCAAGAAGTTATATTCTGTTGAAGTGAAGAAAAAATGTTTCAGTCTCATGATTTTGGTTAAAAATCATGGACAGTAAAAAAAAACAACTATGATTTGGGTTAAAAAAATGGTACAAATAGGAATTAAAAAAAATCATAACAATAGCTGGCAAGTACAGCACACTACTGGTACATATTTACACATAGCAAAACTACACATTTTACATACAGATTTAAAACAACAAGATTTCTTCTTACTAGGCTTTTGAGTGCCACTTCCTGTCAAAAACAAATAGCACAATATTAAACTGAGTTACGATAGCTGGCTATGGAAACATTACTGTATTATCTATTAAGAGCACAGCGAAATGAAAGACACTGTGCCCTAATAGAGGCCTCCTCCTCCCCTTACAGCCTTCCTATCCATCTCCAAAATTGGTGCCTTACCAATTCTTTGCATCATTTTATGCAAATGACAGGACGCAGAAATGCTTCCATAGCCTACAATCTCAAAAAATTTTAACCCAAATTTTTAAAATTCACCAATTTTGTCAAATCAACATACATAACGTCTCAAGAAGTTATATGCTGTTGAAGTGAAGAAAAAATGTTTCAGTCTCATGATTTTGGTTAAAAATCATGGACAGTAAAAAAAAAAAACTATGATTTGGGTTAAAAAAAATGGTACAAATAGGAATAAAAAAAAATCATAACAATAGCTGGCAAGTACAGCACACTACTGGTACATATTTACACATAGCAAAACTACACATTTTACATACAGATTTAAAACAACAAGATTTCTTCTTACTAGGCTTTTGAGTGCCACTTCCTGTCAAAAACAAATAGCACAATATTAAACTGAGTTACGATAGCTGGCTATGGAAACATTACTGTATTATCTATTAAGAGCACAGCGAAATGAAAGACACTGTGCCCTAATAGAGGCCTCCTCCTCCCCTTACAGCCTTCCTATCCATCTCCAAAATTGGTGCCTTACCAATTCTTTGCATCATTTTATGCAAATGACAGTACGCAGAAATGCTTCCATAGCCTACAATCTCAAAAAATTTTAACCAGAATTTTTAAAATTCACCAATTTTGTCAAATCAACATACATAACGTCTCAAGGAGTTATATGCTGTTGAAGTGAAGAAAAAAAATTTCAGTCTCATGAGTTTGGTTAAAAATCATGGACAGTAAAAAAAAACCTATGATTTGGGTAAAAAAAAGGTACAAATAGGAATTAAAAAAATTATCACAATAGCTGGCAAGTACAGCACACTATTGGTACAAATTTACACATAGCAAAACTACACATTTTACATACAGATTTAAAACAACAAGATTTCTTATTACTAGGCTTTTGTAATAAAAAAAATGTGCCACCTCCTGTCAAAAACAAATAGCACAATGTTAAACTGAGTTAAGATAGCTGGTAGAGATAAGCAAACTTACAGTAAATTCGATTTGTCACGAACTTCTCGGCTCAGCAGTTGATGGCTTTTCCTGCATAAATTAGTTCAGCTTACAGGTGCTCCCCTGGGCTGGAAAAGGTGGATACAGTCCTAGGAGACTCTTTCCTAGGACTGTATCCACCTTTTCCAGCACACCAGAGCACCGGAAAGCTGAACTAATTTATGCAGGAAAAGTCAGCAACCGCCGAGCATAGAAGATCGTGACGATTCGAATTTACTTTAAGTTCGCTCATCTCTAATAGCTGGCTATGGGAACATTACTGTATTATCTATTAAGAGCACAGTGAATTGAAAGACACTGTGCCCTAATAGAGGCCTCCTCCTCCCCTTACAGCCTTCCTATCCATCTCCAAAATTGGTGCCTTACCAATTCTTTGCATCATTTTATGCAAATGACAGTACACAGAAACGCTTCCATAGCCTACAATCTCAAAAAATGTTAATCAAAATTTTTAAAATTCACCAATTTTGTCAAATCAACATACATAACATCTCAAGAAGTTAGATGCTGTTGAAGTGATGAAAAAATATTTCAGTCTCATGATTTTGATTAAAAATCATGGACAGTAAAAAAAAAAACTATGATTTGGGTTAAAAAAAATTGTACAAATAGGAATACAAAAAAATCGTAACAATAGCTGGCAAGTACAGCACACTATTGGTACAAATTTACACATAGCAAAACTACACATTTTACATACAGATTTAAAACAACAAGATTTCTTATTACTAGGCTTTTGTGATAAAAAAAAAGTGCCACTTCCTGTCAAAAACAAATAGCACAATGTTAAACTGAGTTACGATAGCTGGCTATGGGAACATTACTGTATTATCTATTAAGAGCACAGCGAAATGAAAGACACTGTGCCCTAATAGAGGCCTCCTCCTCCCCTTACAGCCTTCCTATCCATCTCCAAAATTGGTGCCTTACCAATTCTTTGCATCATTTTATGCAAATGACAGTACACAGAAACACTTCCATAGCATACAATCTGAAAAAATTTTAACCCAAATTTTTAAAATTCACCAATTTTGTCAAATCAACATACATAACGTCTCAAGAAGTTATATGCTGTTGAAGTGAAGAAAAAATGTTTCAGTCTCATGATTTTGGTTAAAAATTATGGACAGTAAAAAAAAAAAACTATGATTTGGGTTAAAAAAAATGGTACAAGTAGGAATACAAAAAATCATAACAATTGCTGGCAAGTACAGCACACTATTGGTACAAATTTACACATAGCAAAACTACACATTTTACATACAGATTTAAAACAACAAGATTTCTTCTTACTAGGCTTTTGAGTGCCCCTTCCTGTCAAAAACAAATAGCACAATGTTAAACTGAGTTACGATAGCTGGCTATGGGAACATTACTGTATTATCTATTAAGAGCACAGCGAAATGAAAGACACTGTGCCCTAATAGAGGCCTCCTCCTCCCCTTACAGCCTTCCTATCCATCTCCAAAATTGGTGCCTTACCAATTCTTTGCATCATTTTATGCAAATGACAGTACGCAGAAATGCTTCCATAGCCTACAATCTCAAAACATTTTAACCAACATTTTTAAAACTCACCAATTTTGTCAAATCAACATACATAACGTCTCAAGGAGTTATATGCTGTTGAAGTGATGAAAAAATATTTCAGTCTCATGATTTTGATTAAAAATCATGGACAGTAAAAAAAAAAACTATGATTTGGGTTAAAAAAAATTGTACAAATAGGAATACAAAAAAATCGTAACAATTGCTGGCAAGTACAGCACACTATTGGTACAAATTTACACATAGCAAAACTACACATTTTACATACAGATTTAAAACAACAAGATTTCTTATTACTAGGCTTTTGTGATAAAAAAAAAGTGCCACTTCCTGTCAAAAACAAATAGCACAATGTTAAACTGAGTTACGATAGCTGGCTATGGGAACATTACTGTATTATCTATTAAGAGCACAGCGAAATGAAAGACACTGTGCCCTAATAGAGGCCTCCTCCTCCCCTTACAGCCTTCCTATCCATCTCCAAAATTGGTGCCTTACCAATTCTTTGCATCATTTTATGCAAATGACAGTACACAGAAACACTTCCATAGCCTACAATCTCAAAAAATTTTAACCCAAATTTTTCAAATTCACCAATTTTGTCAAATCAACATACATAACGTCTCAAGAAGTTATATGCTGTTGAAGTGAAGAAAAAATGTTTCAGTCTCATGATTTTGGTTAAAAATCATGGACAGTAAAAAAAAAAAACTGATTTGGGTTAAAAAAAATGGTACAAATAGGAATAAAAAAAAATCATAACAATAGCTGGCAAGTACAGCACACTACTGGTACATATTTACACATAGCAAAACTACACATTTTACATACAGATTTAAAACAACAAGATTTCTTCTTACTAGGCTTTTGAGTGCCACTTCCTGTCAAAAACAAATAGCACAATGTTAAACTGAGTTACGATAGCTGGCTATGGGAACATTACTGTATTATCTATTAAGAGCACAGTGAAATGAAAGACACTGTGCCCTAATAGAGGCCTCCTCCTCCCCTTACAGCCTTCCTATCCATCTCCAAAATTGGTGCCTTACCAATTCTTTGCATCATTTTATGCAAATGACAGTACACAGAAACACTTCCATAGCCTACAATCTCAAAAAATTTTAACCCAAATTTTTAAAATTCACCAATTTTGTCAAATCAACATACATAACGTCTCAAGAAGTTATATGCTGTTGAAGTGAAGAAAAAATGTTTCAGTCTCATGATTTTGGTTAAAAATCATGGACAGTAAAAAAAAAAACTATGATTTGGGTTAAAAAAATGGTACAAATAGAAATAAAAAAAAATCATAACAATAGCTGGCAAGTACAGCACACTACTGGTACATATTTACACATAGCAAAACTACACATTTTACATACAGATTTAAAACAACAAGATTTCTTCTTACTAGGCTTTTGAGTGCCACTTCCTGTCAAAAACAAATAGCACAATATTAAACTGAGTTACGATAGCTGGCTATGGAAACATTACTGTATTATCTATTAAGAGCACAGCGAAATAAAAGACACTGTGCCCTAATAGAGGCCTCCTCCTCCCCTTACAGCCTTCCTATCCATCTCCAAAATTGGTGCCTTACCAATTCTTTGCATCATTTTATGCAAATGACAGGACGCAGAAATGCTTCCATAGCCTACAATCTCAAAAAATTTTAACCCAAATTTTTAAAATTCACCAATTTTGTCAAATCAACATACATAACGTCTCAAGAAGTTATATGCTGTTGAAGTGAAGAAAAAATGTTTCAGTCTCATGATTTTGGTTAAAAATCATGGACAGTAAAAAAAAAAACTATGATTTGGGTTAAAAAAAATGGTACAAATAGGAATAAAAAAAAATCATAACAATAGCTGGCAAGTACAGCACACTACTGGTACATATTTACACATAGCAAAACTACACATTTTACATACAGATTTAAAACAACAAGATTTCTTCTTACTAGGCTTTTGAGTGCCACTTCCTGTCAAAAACAAATAGCACAATATTAAACTGAGTTACGATAGCTGGCTATGGAAACATTACTGTATTATCTATTAAGAGCACAGCGAAATGAAAGACACTGTGCCCTAATAGAGGCCTCCTCCTCCCCTTACAGCCTTCCTATCCATCTCCAAAATTGGTGCCTTACCAATTCTTTGCATCATTTTATGCAAATGACAGTACGCAGAAATGCTTCCATAGCCTACAATCTCAAAAAATTTTAACCAGAATTTTTAAAATTCACCAATTTTGTCAAATCAACATACATAACGTCTCAAGGAGTTATATGCTGTTGAAGTGAAGAAAAAAAATTTCAGTCTCATGAGTTTGGTTAAAAATCATGGACAGTAAAAAATAAAATCTATGATTTGGGTAAAAAAAAGGTACAAATAGGAATTAAAAAAATTATCACAATAGCTGGCAAGTACAGCACACTATTGGTACAAATTTACACATAGCAAAACTACACATTTTACATACAGATTTAAAACAACAAGATTTCTTCTTACTAGGCTTTTGAGTGCCACTTCCTGTCAAAAACAAATAGCACAATGTTAAACTGAGTTACGATAGCTGGCTATGGGAACATTACTCTATTATCTATTAAGAGCACAGCGAAATGAAAGACACTGTGCCCTAATAGAGGCCTCCTCCTCCCCTTACAGCCTTCCTATCCATCTCCAAAATTGGTGCCTTACCAATTCTTTGCATCATTTTATGCAAATGACAGTACACAGAAACACTTCCATAGCCTACAATCTCAAAAAATTTTAACCAACATTTTTAAAATTCACCAATTTTGTCAAATCAACATACATAACGTCTCAAGAAGTTATATGCTGTTGAAGTGAAGAAAAAATGTTTCAGTCTCATGATTTTGGTTAAAAATCATGGACAGTAAAAAAAAAAAACTATGATTTGGGTTAAAAAAAATGGTACAAGTAGGAATACAAAAAAATCATAACAATTGCTGGCAAGTACAGCACACTATTGGTACAAATTTACACATAGCAAAACTACACATTTTACATACAGATTTAAAACAACAAGATTTCTTCTTACTAGGCTTTTGAGTGCCACTTCCTGTCAAAAACAAATAGCACAATGTTAAACTGAGTTACGATAGCTGGCTATGGGAACATTACTCTATTATCTATTAAGAGCACAGCAAAATGAAAGACACTGTGCCCTAATAGAGGCCTCCTCCTCCCCTTACAGCCTTCCTATCCATCTCCAAAATTGGTGCCTTACCAATTCTTTGCATCATTTTATGCAAATGACAGTACACAGAAACGCTTCCATAGCCTACAATCTCAAAAAATTTTAACCCAAATTTTTAAAATTCACCAATTTTGTCAAATCAACATACATAACGTCTCAAGAAGTTATATGCTGTTGAAGTGATGAAAAAATATTTCAGTCTCATGATTTTGGTTAAAAATCATGGACAGTAAAAAAAAAAAACTATGATTTGGGTTAAAAAAAATGGTACAAGTAGGAATACAAAAAAATCATAACAATTGCTGGCAAGTACAGCACACTATTGGTACAAATTTACACATAGCAAAACTACACATTTTACATACAGATTTAAAACAACAAGATTTCTTATTACTAGGCTTTTGTGATAAAAAAAGTGCCACTTCCTGTCAAAAACAAATAGCACAATGTTAAACTGAGTTACGATAGCTGGCTATGGGAACATTACTGTATTATCTATTAAGAGCACAGCGAAATGAAAGACACTGTGCCCTAATAGAGGCCTCCTCCTCCCCTTACAGCCTTCCTATCCATCTCCAAAATTGGTGCCTTACCAATTCTTTGCATCATTTTATGCAAATGACAGTACACAGAAATGCTTCCATAGCCTACAATCTCAAAAAATTTTAACCAACATTTTTAAAATTCACCAATTTTGTCAAATCAACATACATAACGTCTCAAGGAGTTATATGCTGTTGAAGTGAAGAAAAAAAAATTCAGTCTCATGATTTTGGTTAAAAATCATGGACAGTAAAAAAAAACCCTATGATTTGGGTAAAAAAAAGGTACAAATAGGAATTAAAAAAATTATCACAATAGCTGGCAAGTACAGCACACTATTGGTACAAATTTACACATAGCAAAACTACACATTTTACATACAGATTTAAAACAACAAGATTTCTTATTACTAGGCTTTTGTAATAAAAAAAATGTGCCACCTCCTGTCAAAAACAAATAGCACAATGTTAAACTGAGTTAAGATAGCTGGTAGAGATAAGCAAACTTACAGTAAATTCGATTTGTCACGAACTTCTCGGCTCAGCAGTTGATGGCTTTTCCTGCATAAATTAGTTCAGCTTACAGGTGCTCCCCTGGGCTGGAAAAGGTGGATACAGTCCTAGGAGACTCTTTCCTAGGACTGTATCCACCTTTTCCAGCACACCAGAGCACCGGAAAGCTGAACTAATTTATGCAGGAAAAGTCAGCAACCGCCGAGCATAGAAGATCGTGACGATTCGAATTTACTTTAAGTTCGCTCATCTCTAATAGCTGGCTATGGGAACATTACTGTATTATCTATTAAGAGCACAGTGAATTGAAAGACACTGTGCCCTAATAGAGGCCTCCTCCTCCCCTTACAGCCTTCCTATCCATCTCCAAAATTGGTGCCTTACCAATTCTTTGCATCATTTTATGCAAATGACAGTACACAGAAACGCTTCCATAGCCTACAATCTCAAAAAATGTTAATCAAAATTTTTAAAATTCACCAATTTTGTCAAATCAACATACATAACATCTCAAGAAGTTAGATGCTGTTGAAGTGATGAAAAAATATTTCAGTCTCATGATTTTGATTAAAAATCATGGACAGTAAAAAAAAAAAACTATGATTTGGGTTAAAAAAAATTGTACAAATAGGAATACAAAAAAATCGTAACAATAGCTGGCAAGTACAGCACACTATTGGTACAAATTTACACATAGCAAAACTACACATTTTACATACAGATTTAAAACAACAAGATTTCTTATTACTAGGCTTTTGTGATAAAAAAAAGTGCCACTTCCTGTCAAAAACAAATAGCACAATGTTAAACTGAGTTACGATAGCTGGCTATGGGAACATTACTGTATTATCTATTAAGAGCACAGCGAAATGAAAGACACTGTGCCCTAATAGAGGCCTCCTCCTCCCCTTACAGCCTTCCTATCCATCTCCAAAATTGGTGCCTTACCAATTCTTTGCATCATTTTATGCAAATGACAGTACACAGAAACACTTCCATAGCATACAATCTGAAAAAATTTTAACCCAAATTTTTAAAATTCACCAATTTTGTCAAATCAACATACATAACGTCTCAAGAAGTTATATGCTGTTGAAGTGAAGAAAAAATGTTTCAGTCTCATGATTTTGGTTAAAAATCATGGACAGTAAAAAAAAAAAAAACTATGATTTGGGTTAAAAAAAATGGTACAAATAGGAATAAAAAAAAATCATAACAATAGCTGGCAAGTACAGCACACTACTGGTACATATTTACACATAGCAAAACTACACATTTTACATACAGATTTAAAACAACAAGATTTCTTCTTACTAGGCTTTTGAGTGCCACTTCCTGTCAAAAACAAATAGCACAATATTAAACTGAGTTACGATAGCTGGCTATGGAAACATTACTGTATTATCTATTAAGAGCACAGCGAAATGAAAGACACTGTGCCCTAATAGAGGCCTCCTCCTCCCCTTACAGCCTTCCTATCCATCTCCAAAATTGGTGCCTTACCAATTCTTTGCATCATTTTATGCAAATGACAGCACACAGAAACTCTTCCCTAGCCTACAATCTCAAAAAATTTTAACCCAAATTTTTAAAATTCACCAATTTTGTCAAATCAACATACATAACGTCTCAAGAAGTTATATGCTGTTGAAGTGAAGAAAAAATGTTTCAGTCTCATGATTTTGGTTAAAAATCATGGACAGTAAAAAAAAACAACTATGATTTGGGTTAAAAAAAATGGTACAAATAGGAATACAAAAAAATCATAACAATAGCTGGCAAGTACAGCACACTATTGGTACAAATTTACACATAGCAAAACTACACATTTTACATACAGATTTAAAACAACAAGATTTCTTCTTACTAGGCTTTTGAGTGCCACTTCCTGTCAAAAACAAATAGCACAATGTTAAACTGAGTTATGATAGCTGGCTATGGGAACATTACTGTATTATCTATTAAGAGCACAGCGAAATGAAAGACACTGTGCCCTAATAGAGGCCTCCTCCTCCTCTTACAGCCTTCCTATCCATCTCCAAAATTGGTGCCTTACCAATTCTTTGCATCATTTTATGCAAATGACAGTACGCAGAAATGCTTTCATAGCCTACAATCTCAAAAAATTTTAACCAACATTTTTAAAATTCACCAATTTTGTCAAATCAACATACATAACGTCTCAAGGAGTTATATGCTGTTGAAGTGAAGAAAAAAAAATTCAGTCTCATGATTTTGGTTAAAAATCATGGACAGTAAAAAAAAACCCTATGATTTGGGTAAAAAAAAGGTACAAATAGGAATTAAAAAAATTATCACAATAGCTGGCAAGTACAGCACATTATTGGTACAAATTTACACATAGCAAAACTACACATTTTACATACAGATTTAAAACAGCAAGATTTCTTCTTACTAGGCTTTTGAGTGCCACTTCCTGTCAAAAACAAATAGCACAATGTTAAACTGAGTTACGATAGCTGGCTATGGGAACATTACTGTATTATCTATTAAGAGCACAGTGAAATGAAAGACACTGTGCCCTAATAGAGGCCTCCTCCTCCCCTTACAGCCTTCCTATCCATCTCCAAAATTGGTGCCTTACCAATTCTTTGCATCATTTTATGCAAATGACAGTACACAGAAACACTTCCATAGCCTACAATCTCAAAAAATTTTAACCCAAATTTTTAAAATTCACCAATTTTGTCAAATCAACATACATAACGTCTCAAGAAGTTATATGCTGTTGAAGTGAAGAAAAAATGTTTCAGTCTCATGATTTTGGTTAAAAATCATGGACAGTAAAAAAAAAAAACTATGATTTGGGTTAAAAAAAATGGTACAAATAGGAATAAAAAAAAATCATAACAATAGCTGGCAAGTACAGCACACTACTGGTACATATTTACACATAGCAAAACTACACATTTTACATACAGATTTAAAACAACAAGATTTCTTCTTACTAGGCTTTTGAGTGCCACTTCCTGTCAAAAACAAATAGCACAATATTAAACTGAGTTACGATAGCTGGCTATGGAAACATTACTGTATTATCTATTAAGAGCACAGCGAAATGAAAGACACTGTGCCCTAATAGAGGCCTCCTCCTCCCCTTACAGCCTTCCTATCCATCTCCAAAATTGGTGCCTTACCAATTCTTTGCATCATTTTATGCAAATGACAGGACGCAGAAATGCTTCCATAGCCTACAATCTCAAAAAATTTTAACCCAAATTTTTAAAATTCACCAATTTTGTCAAATCAACATACATAACGTCTCAAGAAGTTATATGCTGTTGAAGTGAAGAAAAAAATTTTCAGTCTCATGATTTTGGTTAAAAATCATGGACAGTAATAAAAATCAACTATGATTTGGGTTAAAAAAATGGTACAAATAGGAATACAAAAAAATCATAACAGTAGCTGGCAAGTACAGCACACTATTGGTACAAATTTACACATAGCAAAACTACACATGTCATATAGAGATTTAAAAACAACAAGATTCCTTCTTACTAGGCTTTTGTAATTAAAAAAAAGTGCCACCTTCTGTCAAAAACAAATAGCACAATGTTAAACTGAGTTAAGATAGCTAGTAGAGATGAGCGAACTTACAGTAGATTTGATTAGTCACAAACTTCTCGGCTCGGCAGTTGATGACTTTTCCTGCATAAATTAGTTCAGCTTTCAGATGCTCCCGTGGGCTGGAAAAGGTGGATACAGTCCTAGGAGACTCTTTCCTAGGACTGTATCCGCCTTTTCCAGCCCACCGGAGCACCGGAAAGCTGAACTAATTTATGCAGGAAAAGTCAGCAACCGCCGAGCAGAGGAGTTTGTGATGAATCAAATTTACTGTAAGTTCGCTCATCTCTAATAGCTGGCTATGGGAACATTACTGTATTATCTATTAAGAGCACAGCTAAATGAAAGACACTGTGCCCTAATAAAGGCCTCCTCCTCCCCTTACAGCCTTCCTATCCATCTCCAAAATTGGTGCCTTACCAATTCTTTGCATCATTTTATGCAAATGTCAGCACACAGAAACTCTTCCCTAGCCTACAATCTCAAAAAATTTTAACCCAAATTTTTAAAATTCACCAATTTTGTCAAATCAACATACATAACGTCTCAAGAAGTTATATGCTGTTGAAGTGAAGAAAAAATGTTTCAGTCTCATGATTTTGGTTAAAAATCATGGACAGTAAAAAAAACCCTATGATTTGGGTAAAAAAAAGGTACAAATAGGAATTAAAAAAATTATCACAATAGCTGGCAAGTACAGCACACTATTGGTACAAATTTACACATAGCAAACTACACATTTTACATACAGATTTAAAACAACAAGATTTCTTATTACTAGGCTTTTGTAATAAAAAAAATGTGCCACCTCCTGTCAAAAACAAATAGCACAATGTTAAACTGAGTTAAGATAGCTGGTAGAGATAAGCAAACTTACAGTAAATTCGATTTGTCACGAACTTCTCGGCTCAGCAGTTGATGGCTTTTCCTGCATAAATTAGTTCAGCTTACAGGTGCTCCCCTGGGCTGGAAAAGGTGGATACAGTCCTAGGAGACTCTTTCCTAGGACTGTATCCACTTTTTCCAGCACACCAGAGCACCGGAAAGCTGAACTAATTTATGCAGGAAAAGTCAGCAACCGCCGAGCATAGAAGATCGTGACGATTCGAATTTACTTTAAGTTCGCTCATCTCTAATAGCTGGCTATGGGAACATTACTGTATTATCTATTAAGAGCACAGTGAATTGAAAGACACTGTGCCCTAATAGAGGCCTCCTCCTCCCCTTACAGCCTTCCTATCCATCTCCAAAATTGGTGCCTTACCAATTCTTTGCATCATTTTATGCAAATGACAGTACACAGAAACGCTTCCATAGCCTACAATCTCAAAAAATGTTAATCAAAATTTTTAAAATTCACCAATTTTGTCAAATAACATACATAACGTCTCAAGAAGTTATATGCTGTTGAAGTGATGAAAAAATATTTCAGTCTCATGATTTTGATTAAAAATCATGGACAGTAAAAAAAAAAAAACTATGATTTGGGTTAAAAAAAATTGTACAAATAGGAATACAAAAAAATCGTAACAATAGCTGCCAAGTACAGCACACTACTGGTACAAATTTACACATAGCAAAACTACACATTTTACATACAGATTTAAAACAACAAGATTTCTTATTACTAGGCTTTTGTGATAAAAATAAAAGTGCCACTTCCTGTCAAAAACAAATAGCACAATGTTAAACTGAGTTACGATAGCTGGCTATGGGAACATTACTGTATTATCTATTAAGAGCACAGCGAAATGAAAGACACTGTGCCCTAATAGAGGCCTCCTCCTCCCCTTACAGCCTTCCTATCCATCTCCAAAATTGGTGCCTTACCAATTATTTGCATCATTTTATGCAAATGACAGTACACAGAAACACTTCCATAGCCTACAATCTCAAAAAATTGTAACCCAAATTTTTCAAATTCACCAATTTTGTCAAATCAACATACATAACGTCTCAAGAAGTTATATGCTGTTGAAGTGAAGAAAAAATGTTTCAGTCTCATGATTTTGGTTAAAAATCATGGACAGTAAAAAAAAAAACTATGATTTGGGTTAAAAAAAATGGTACAAATAGGAATAAAAAAAAATCATAACAATAGCTGGCAAATACAGCACACTACTGGTACATATTTACACATAGCAAAACTACACATTTTACATACAGATTTAAAACAACAAGATTTCTTCTTACTAGGCTTTTGAGTGCCACTTCCTGTCAAAAACAAATAGCACAATATTAAACTGAGTTACGATAGCTGGCTATGGGAACATTACTCTATTATCTATTAAGAGCACAGCGAAATGAAAGACACTGTGCCCTAATAGAGGCCTCCTCCTCCCCTTACAGCCTTCCTATCCATCTCCAAAATTGGTGCCTTACCAATTCTTTGCATCATTTTATGCAAATGACAGTACGCAGAAATGCTTCCATAGCCTACAATCTCAAAAAATTTTAACCCAAATTTTTAAAATTCACCAATTTTGTCAAATCAACATACATAACGTCTCAAGAAGTTATATGCTGTTGAAGTGAAGAAAAAATGTTTCAGTCTCATGATTTTGGTTAAAAATCATGGACAGTAAAAAAAAAAACTATGATTTGGGTTAAAAAAAATGGTACAAATAGGAATAAAAAAAATTATAACAATAGCTTGCAAGTACAGCACACTACTGGTACATATTTACACATAGCAAAACTACACATTTTACATACAGATTTAAAACAACAAGATTTCTTCTTACTAGGCTTTTGAGTGCCACTTCCTGTCAAAAACAAATAGCACAATATTAAACTAAGTTACGATAGCTGGCTATGGAAACATTACTGTATTATCTATTAAGAGCACAGCGAAATGAAAGACACTGTGCCCTAATAGAGGCCTCCTCCTCCCCTTACAGCCTTCCTATCCATCTCCAAAATTGGTGCCTTACCAATTCTTTGCATCATTTTATGCAAATGACAGTACGCAGAAATGCTTCCATAGCCTACAATCTCAAAAAATTTTAACCAGAATTTTTAAAATTCACCAATTTTGTCAAATCAACATACATAACGTCTCAAGGAGTTATATGCTGTTGAAGTGAAGAAAAAAAATTTCAGTCTCATGATTTTGGTTAAAAATCATGGACAGTAAAAAAAAAACCTATGATTTGGGTAAAAAAAAGGTACAAATAGGAATTAAAAAAATTATCACAATAGCTGGCAAGTACAGCACACTATTGGTACAAATTTACACATAGCAAAACTACACATTTTACATACAGATTTAAAACAACAAGATTTCTTCTTACTAGGCTTTTGAGTGCCACTTCCTGTCAAAAACAAATAGCACAATGTTAAACTGAGTTACGATAGCTGGCTATGGGAACATTACTGTATTATCTATTAAGAGCACAGCAAAATGAAAGACACTGTGCCCTAATAGAGGCCTCCTCCTCCCCTTACAGCCTTCCTATCCATCTCCAAAATTGGTGCCTTACCAATTCTTTGCATCATTTTATGCAAATGACAGTACACAGAAACACTTCCATAGCCTACAATCTCAAAAAATTTTAACCCAAATTTTTAAAATTCACCAATTTTGTCAAATCAACATACATAACGTCTCAAGGAGTTATATGCTGTTGAAGTGAAGAAAAAAAATTTCAGTCTCATGATTTTGGTTAAAAATCATGGACAGTAAAAAAAAACCTATGATTTGGGTAAAAAAAAGGTACAAATAGGAATTAAAAAAATTATCACAATAGCTGGCAAGTACAGCACACTATTGGTACAAATTTACACATAGCAAAACTACACATTTTACATACAGATTTAAAACAACAAGATTTCTTCTTACTAGGCTTTTGAGTGCCACTTCCTGTCAAAAACAAATAGCACAATGTTAAACTGAGTTACGATAGCTGGCTATGGGAACATTACTGTGTTATCTATTAAGAGCACAGCGAAATGAAAGACACTGTGCCCTAATAGAGGCCTCCTCCTCCCCTTACAGCCTTCCTATCCATCTCCAAAATTGGTGCCTTACCAATTCTTTGCATCATTTTATGCAAATGACAGTACACAGAAACACTTCCATAGCATACAATCTGAAAAAATTTTAACCCAAATTTTTAAAATTCACCAATTTTGTCAAATCAACATACATAACGTCTCAAGAAGTTATATGCTGTTGAAGTGAAGAAAAAATGTTTCAGTCTCATGATTTTGGTTAAAAATCATGGACAGTAAAAAAAAAAAACTATGATTTGGGTTAAAAAAAATGGTACAAGTAGGAATACAAAAAAATCATAACAATTGCTGGCAAGTACAGCACACTATTGGTACAAATTTACACATAGCAAAACTACACATTTTACATACAGATTTAAAACAACAAGATTTCTTCTTACTAGGCTTTTGAGTGCCACTTCCTGTCAAAAACAAATAGCACAATGTTAAACTGAGTTACGATAGCTGGCTATGGGAACATTACTCTATTATCTATTAAGAGCTTAGCAAAATGAAAGACACTGTGCCCTAATAGAGGCCTCCTCCTCCCCTTACAGCCTTCCTATCCATCTCCAAAATTGGTGCCTTACCAATTCTTTGCATCATTTTATGCAAATGACAGTACACAGAAACGCTTCCATAGCCTACAATCTCAAAAAATTTTAACCCAAATTTTTAAAATTCACCAATTTTGTCAAATCAACATACATAACGTCTCAAGAAGTTATATGCTGTTGAAGTGATGAAAAAATATTTCAGTCTCATGATTTTGGTTAAAAATCATGGACAGTAAAAAAAAAAACTATGATTTGGGTTAAAAAAAATGGTACAAGTAGGAATACAAAAAAATCATAACAATTGCTGGCAAGTACAGCACACTATTGGTACAAATTTACACATAGCAAAACTACACATTTTACATACAGATTTAAAACAACAAGATTTCTTATTACTAGGCTTTTGTGATAAAAAAGTGCCACTTCCTGTCAAAAACAAATAGCACAATGTTAAACTGAGTTACGATAGCTGGCTATGGGAACATTACTGTATTATCTATTAAGAGCACAGCGAAATGAAAGACACTGTGCCCTAATAGAGGCCTCCTCCTCCCCTTACAGCCTTCCTATCCATCTCCAAAATTGGTGCCTTACCAATTCTTTGCATCATTTTATGCAAATGACAGTACGCAGAAATGCTTCCATAGCCTACAATCTCAAAAAATTTTAACCAACATTTTTAAAATTCACCAATTTTGTCAAATCAACATACATAACGTCTCAAGGAGTTATATGCTGTTGAAGTGAAGAAAAAAAAATTCAGTCTCATGATTTTGGTTAAAAATCATGGACAGTAAAAAAAACCCCTATGATTTGGGTAAAAAAAAGGTACAAATAGGAATTAAAAAAATTATCACAATAGCTGGCAAGTACAGCACACTATTGGTACAAATTTACACATAGCAAAACTACACATTTTACATACAGATTTAAAACAACAAGATTTCTTATTACTAGGCTTTTGTAATAAAAAAAATGTGCCACCTCCTGTCAAAAACAAATAGCACAATGTTAAACTGAGTTAAGATAGCTGGTAGAGATAAGCAAACTTACAGTAAATTCGATTTGTCACGAACTTCTCGGCTCAGCAGTTGATGGCTTTTCCTGCATAAATTAGTTCAGCTTACAGGTGCTCCCCTGGGCTGGAAAAGGTGGATACAGTCCTAGGAGACTCTTTCCTAGGACTGTATCCACCTTTTCCAGCACACCAGAGCACCGGAAAGCTGAACTAATTTATGCAGGAAAAGTCAGCAACCGCCGAGCATAGAAGATCGTGACGATTCGAATTTACTTTAAGTTCGCTCATCTCTAATAGCTGGCTATGGGAACATTACTGTATTATCTATTAAGAGCACAGTGAATTGAAAGACACTGTGCCCTAATAGAGGCCTCCTCCTCCCCTTACAGCCTTCCTATCCATCTCCAAAATTGGTGCCTTACCAATTCTTTGCATCATTTTATGCAAATGACAGTACACAGAAACGCTTCCATAGCCTACAATCTCAAAAAATGTTAATCAAAATTTTTAAAATTCACCAATTTTGTCAAATCAACATACATAACATCTCAAGAAGTTAGATGCTGTTGAAGTGATGAAAAAATATTTCAGTCTCATGATTTTGATTAAAAATCATGGACAGTAAAAAAAAAAAACTATGATTTGGGTTAAAAAAAATTGTACAAATAGGAATACAAAAAAATCGTAACAATAGCTGGCAAGTACAGCACACTATTGGTACAAATTTACACATAGCAAAACTACACATTTTACATACAGATTTAAAACAACAAGATTTCTTCTTACTAGGCTTTTGAGTGCCACTTCCTGTCAAAAACAAATAGCACAATATTAAACTGAGTTACGATAGCTGGCTATGGAAACATTACTGTATTATCTATTAAGAGCACAGCGAAATGAAAGACACTGTGCCCTAATAGAGGCCTCCTCCTCCCCTTACAGCCTTCCTATCCATCTCCAAAATTGGTGCCTTACCAATTCTTTGCATCATTTTATGCAAATGACAGTACACAGAAACACTTCCATAGCCTACAATCTCAAAAAATTTTTACCCAAATTTTTCAAATTCACCAATTTTGTCAAATCAACATACATAACGTCTCAAGAAGTTATATTCTGTTGAAGTGAAGAAAAAATGTTTCAGTCTCATGATTTTGGTTAAAAATCATGGACAGTAAAAAAAAAACTATGATTTGGGTTAAAAAAAATGGTACAAATAGGAATAAAAAAAAATCATAACAATAGCTGGCAAGTACAGCACACTACTGGTACATATTTACACATAGCAAAACTACACATTTTACATACAGATTTAAAACAACAAGATTTCTTCTTACTAGGCTTTTGAGTGCCACTTCCTGTCAAAAACAAATAGCACAATATTAAACTAAGTTACGATAGCTGGCTATGGAAACATTACTGTATTATCTATTAAGAGCACAGCGAAATGAAAGACACTGTGCCCTAATAGAGGCCTCCTCCTCCCCTTACAGCCTTCCTATCCATCTCCAAAATTGGTGCCTTACCAATTCTTTGCATCATTTTATGCAAATGACAGTACGCAGAAATGCTTCCATAGCCTACAATCTCAAAAAAATTTAACCAGAATTTTTTAAATTCACCAATTTTGTCAAATCAACATACATAACGTCTCAAGGAGTTATATGCTGTTGAAGTGAAGAAAAAAAATTTCAGTCTCATGATTTTGGTTAAAAATCATGGACAGTAAAAAAAAACCTATGATTTGGGTAAAAAAAAGGTACAAATAGGAATTAAAAAAATTATCACAATAGCTGGCAAGTACAGCACACTATTGGTACAAATTTACACATAGCAAAACTACACATTTTACATACAGATTTAAAACAAAAAGATTTCTTCTTACTAGGCTTTTGAGTGCCACTTCCTGTCAAAAACAAATAGCACAATGTTAAACTGAGTTACGATAGCTGGCTATGGGAACATTACTGTATTATCTATTAATAGCACAGCGAAATGAAAGACACTGTGCCCTAATAGAGGCCTCCTCCTCCCCTTACAGCCTTCCTATCCATCTCCAAAATTGGTGCCTTACCAATTCTTTGCATCATTTTATGCATATGACAGTACACAGAAACACTTCCATAGCCTACAATCTCAAAAAATTTTAACCCAAATTTTTAAAATTCACCAATTTTGTCAAATCAACATACATAACGTCTCAAGAAGTTATATGCTGTTGAAGTGAAGAAAAAATGTTTCAGTCTCATGATTTTGGTTAAAAATCATGGACAGTAAAAAAAAAACTATGATTTGGGTTAAAAAAAATGGTACAAGTAGGAATACAAAAAAATCATAACAATTGCTGGCAACTACAGCACACTATTGGTACAGATTTACACATAGCAAAACTACACATTTTACATACAGATTTAAAACAACAAGATTTCTTCTTACTAGGCTTTTGAGTGCCACTTCCTGTCAAAAACAAATAGCACAATGTTAAACTGAGTTACGATAGCTGGCTATGGGAACATTACTCTATTATCTATTAAGAGCACAGCAAAATGAAAGACACTGTGCCCTAATAGAGGCCTCCTCCTCCCCTTACAGCCTTCCTATCCATCTCCAAAATTGGTGCCTTACCAATTCTTTGCATCATTTTATGCAAATGACAGTACACAGAAATGCTTCCATAGCCTACAATCTCAAAAAATTTTAACCAAAATTTTTCAAATTCATCAATTTTGTCAAATCAACATACATAACGTCTCAAGGAGTTATATGCTGTTGAAGTGAAGAAAAAAAATTTCAGTCTCATGATTTTGGTTAAAAATCATGGACAGTAAAAAAAAACCTATAATTTGGGTAAAAAAAAGGTACAAAAAGGAATTAAAAAAATTATCACAATAGCTGGCAAGTACAGCACACTATTGGTACAAATTTACACATAGCAAAACTACACATTTTACATACAGATTTAAAACAACAAGATTTCTTCTTACTAGGCTTTTGAGTGCCACTTCCTGTCAAAAACAAATAGCACAATGTTAAACTGAGTTACGATAGCTGGCTATGGGAACATTACTGTATTATCTATTAAGAGCACAGCGAAATGAAAGACACTGTGCCCTAATAGAGGCCTCCTCCTCCCCTTACAGCCTTCCTATCCATCTCCAAAATTGGTGCCTTACCAATTCTTTGCATCATTTTATGCAAATGACAGTACACAGAAACACTTCCATAGCCTACAATCTCAAAAAATTTTAACCCAAATTTTTAAAATTCACCAATTTTGTCAAATCAACATACATAACGTCTCAAGAAGTTATATGCTGTTGAAGTGAAAAAAAAAATGTTTCAGTCTCATGATTTTGGTTAAAAATCATGGATAGTAAAAAAAAACAACTATGATTTGGGTTAAAAAAAATGGTACAAGTAGGAATACAAAAAAATCATAACAATTGCTGGCAAGTACGACACACTATTGGTACAAATTTACACATAGCAAAACTACACATTTTACATACAGATTTAAAACAACAAGATTTCTTCTTACTAGGCTTTTGAGTGCCACTTCCTGTCAAAAACAAATAGCACAATGTTAAACTGAGTTACGATAGCTGGCTATGGGAACATTACTCTATTATCTATTAAGAGCACAGCAAAATGAAAGACACTGTGCCCTAATAGAGGCCTCCTCCTCCCCTTACAGCCTTCCTATCCATCTCCAAAATTGCTGCCTTACCAATTCTTTGCATCATTTTATGCAAATGACAGTACACAGAAACGCTTCCATAGCCTACAATCTCAAAAAAATGTAACCCAAATTTTTAAAATTCACCAATTTTGTCAAATCAACATACATAACGTCTCAAGAAGTTAAATGCTGTTGAAGTGATGAAAAAATATTTCAGTCTCATGATTTTGATTAAAAATCATGGACAGTAAAAAAAAAACTATGATTTGGGTTAAAAAAAATTGTACAAATAGGAATACAAAAAAATCGTAACAATAGCTGGCAAGTACAGCACACTATTGGTACAAATTTACACATAGCAAAACTACACATTTTACATACAGATTTAAAACAACAAGATTTCTTATTACTAGGCTTTTGTGATAAAAAAAAGTGCCACTTCCTGTCAAAAACAAATAGCACAATGTTAAACTGAGTTACGATAGCTGGCTATGGGAACATTACTGTATTATCTATTAAGAGCACAGCGAAATGAAAGACACTGTGCCCTAATAGAGGCCTCCTCCTCCCCTTACAGCCTTCCTATCCATCTCCAAAATTGGTGCCTTACCAATTCTTTGCATCATTTTATGCAAATGACAGTACGCAGAAATGCTTCCATAGCCTACAATCTCAAAAAATTTTAACTAAAATTTTTCAAATTCACCAATTTTGTCAAATCAACATACATAACGTCTCAAGGAGTTATATGCTGTTGAAGTGAAGAAAAAAAATTTCAGTCTCATGATTTTGGTTAAAAATCATGGACAGTAAAAAAAAAACTATGATTTGGGTAAAAAAAAGGTACAAATAGGAATTAAAAAAATTATCACAATAGCTGGCAAGTACAGCACACTATTGGTACAAATTTACACATAGCAAAACTACACATTTTACATACAGATTTAAAACAACAAGATTTCTTCTTACTAGGCTTTTGAGTGCCACTTCCTGTCAAAAACAAATAGCACAATGTTAAACTGAGTTACGATAGCTGGCTATGGGAACATTACTGTATTATCTATTAAGAGCACAGCGAAATGAGACACTGTGCCCTAATAGAGGCCTCCTCCTCCCCTTACAGCCTTCCTATCCATCTCCAAAATTGGTGCCTTACCAATTCTTTGCATCATTTTATGCAAATGACAGTACGCAGAAATGCTTCCATAGCCTACAATCTCAAAAAATTTTAACCAACATTTTTAAAATTCACCAATTTTGTCAAATCAACATACATAACGTCTCAAGGAGTTATATGCTGTTGAAGTGAAGAAAAAAAAATTCAGTCTCATGATTTTGGTTAAAAATCATGGACAGTAAAAAAAAACCCTATGATTTGGGTAAAAAAAAGGTACAAATAGGAATTAAAAAAATTATCACAATAGCTGGCAAGTACATCACACTATTGGTACAAATTTACACATAGCAAAACTACACATTTTACATACAGATTTAAAACAACAAGATTTCTTATTACTAGGCTTTTGTGATAAAAAAAAAGTGCCACTTCCTGTCAAAAACAAATAGCACAATGTTAAACTGAGTTACGATAGCTGGCTATGGGAACATTACTGTATTATCTATTAAGAGCACAGCGAAATGAAAGACACTGTGCCATAATAGAGGCCTCCTCCTCCCCTTACAGCCTTCCTATCCATCTCCAAAATTGGTGCCTTACCAATTCTTTGCATCATTTTATGCAAATGACAGTACACAGAAACACTTCCATAGCCTACAATCTCAAAAAATTTTAACCCAAATTTTTAAAATTCACCAATTTTGTCAAATCAACATACATAACGTCTCAAGAAGTTATATGCTGTTGAAGTGAAGAAAAAATTTTTCAGTCTCATGATTTTGGTTAAAAATCATGGACAGTAAAAAAAAACAACTATGATTTGGGTTAAAAAAATGGTACAAATAGGAATACAAAAAAATCATAACAATAGCTGGCAAGTACAGCACACTATTGGTACAAATTTACACATAGCAAAACTACACATGTCATATAGAGATTTAAAAACAACAAGATTCCTTCTTACTAGGCTTTTGTAATTAAAAAAAAGTGCCACCTTCTGTCAAAAACAAATAGCACAATGTTAAACTGAGTTAAGATAGCTAGTAGAGATGAGCGAACTTACAGTAGATTTGATTAGTCACAAACTTCTCGGCTCGGCAGTTGATGACTTTTCCTGCATAAATTAGTTCAGCTTTCAGATGCTCCCGTGGGCTGGAAAAGGTGGATACAGTCCTAGGAGACTCTTTCCTAGGACTGTATCCGCCTTTTCCAGCCCACCGGAGCACCGGAAAGCTGAACTAATTTATGCAGGAAAAGTCAGCAACCGCCGAGCCGAGGAGTTTGTGATGAATCAAATTTACTGTAAGTTCGCTCATCTCTAATAGCTGGCTATGGGAACATTACTGTATTATCTATTAAGAGCACAGCTAAATGAAAGACACTGTGCCCTAATAAAGGCCTCCTCCTCCCCTTACAGCCTTCCTATCCATCTCCAAAATTGGTGCCTTACCAATTCTTTGCATCATTTTATGCAAATGACAGCACACAGAAACTCTTCCCTAGCCTACAATCTCAAAAAATTTTAACCCAAATTTTTAAAATTCACCAATTTTGTCAAATCAACATACATAACGTCTCAAGAAGTTATATGCTGTTGAAGTGAAGAAAAAATGTTTCAGTCTCATGATTTTGGTTAAAAATCATGGACAGTAAAAAAAAAAAACTATGATTTGGGTTAAAAAAAATGGTACAAGTAGGAATACAAAAAAATCATAACAATTGCTGGCAAGTACAGCACACTATTGGTACAAATTTACACATAGCAAAACTACACATTTTACATACAGATTTAAAACAACAAGATTTCTTCTTACTAGGCTTTTGAGTGCCACTTCCTGTCAAAAACAAATAGCACAATGTTAAACTGAGTTACGATAGCTGGCTATGGGAACATTACTCTATTATCTATTAAGAGCTTAGCAAAATGAAAGACACTGTGCCCTAATAGAGGCCTCCTCCTCCCCTTACAGCCTTCCTATCCATCTCCAAAATTGGTGCCTTACCAATTCTTTGCATCATTTTATGCAAATGACAGTACACAGAAACGCTTCCATAGCCTACAATCTCAAAAAATTTTAACCCAAATTTTTAAAATTCACCAATTTTGTCAAATCAACATACATAACGTCTCAAGAAGTTATATGCTGTTGAAGTGATGAAAAAATATTTCAGTCTCATGATTTTGGTTAAAAATCATGGACAGTAAAAAAAAAAACTATGATTTGGGTTAAAAAAAATGGTACAAGTAGGAATACAAAAAAATCATAACAATTGCTGGCAAGTACAGCACACTATTGGTACAAATTTACACATAGCAAAACTACACATTTTACATACAGATTTAAAACAACAAGATTTCTTATTACTAGGCTTTTGTGATAAAAAAGTGCCACTTCCTGTCAAAAACAAATAGCACAATGTTAAACTGAGTTACGATAGCTGGCTATGGGAACATTACTGTATTATCTATTAAGAGCACAGCGAAATGAAAGACACTGTGCCCTAATAGAGGCCTCCTCCTCCCCTTACAGCCTTCCTATCCATCTCCAAAATTGGTGCCTTACCAATTCTTTGCATCATTTTATGCAAATGACAGTACGCAGAAATGCTTCCATAGCCTACAATCTCAAAAAATTTTAACCAACATTTTTAAAATTCACCAATTTTGTCAAATCAACATACATAACGTCTCAAGGAGTTATATGCTGTTGAAGTGAAGAAAAAAAAATTCAGTCTCATGATTTTGGTTAAAAATCATGGACAGTAAAAAAAACCCCTATGATTTGGGTAAAAAAAAGGTACAAATAGGAATTAAAAAAATTATCACAATAGCTGGCAAGTACAGCACACTATTGGTACAAATTTACACATAGCAAAACTACACATTTTACATACAGATTTAAAACAACAAGATTTCTTATTACTAGGCTTTTGTAATAAAAAAAATGTGCCACCTCCTGTCAAAAACAAATAGCACAATGTTAAACTGAGTTAAGATAGCTGGTAGAGATAAGCAAACTTACAGTAAATTCGATTTGTCACGAACTTCTCGGCTCAGCAGTTGATGGCTTTTCCTGCATAAATTAGTTCAGCTTACAGGTGCTCCCCTGGGCTGGAAAAGGTGGATACAGTCCTAGGAGACTCTTTCCTAGGACTGTATCCACCTTTTCCAGCACACCAGAGCACCGGAAAGCTGAACTAATTTATGCAGGAAAAGTCAGCAACCGCCGAGCATAGAAGATCGTGACGATTCGAATTTACTTTAAGTTCGCTCATCTCTAATAGCTGGCTATGGGAACATTACTGTATTATCTATTAAGAGCACAGTGAATTGAAAGACACTGTGCCCTAATAGAGGCCTCCTCCTCCCCTTACAGCCTTCCTATCCATCTCCAAAATTGGTGCCTTACCAATTCTTTGCATCATTTTATGCAAATGACAGTACACAGAAACGCTTCCATAGCCTACAATCTCAAAAAATGTTAATCAAAATTTTTAAAATTCACCAATTTTGTCAAATCAACATACATAACATCTCAAGAAGTTAGATGCTGTTGAAGTGATGAAAAAATATTTCAGTCTCATGATTTTGATTAAAAATCATGGACAGTAAAAAAAAAAAACTATGATTTGGGTTAAAAAAAATTGTACAAATAGGAATACAAAAAAATCGTAACAATAGCTGGCAAGTACAGCACACTATTGGTACAAATTTACACATAGCAAAACTACACATTTTACATACAGATTTAAAACAACAAGATTTCTTCTTACTAGGCTTTTGAGTGCCACTTCCTGTCAAAAACAAATAGCACAATATTAAACTGAGTTACGATAGCTGGCTATGGAAACATTACTGTATTATCTATTAAGAGCACAGCGAAATGAAAGACACTGTGCCCTAATAGAGGCCTCCTCCTCCCCTTACAGCCTTCCTATCCATCTCCAAAATTGGTGCCTTACCAATTCTTTGCATCATTTTATGCAAATGACAGTACACAGAAACACTTCCATAGCCTACAATCTCAAAAAATTTTTACCCAAATTTTTCAAATTCACCAATTTTGTCAAATCAACATACATAACGTCTCAAGAAGTTATATTCTGTTGAAGTGAAGAAAAAATGTTTCAGTCTCATGATTTTGGTTAAAAATCATGGACAGTAAAAAAAAAACTATGATTTGGGTTAAAAAAAATGGTACAAATAGGAATAAAAAAAAATCATAACAATAGCTGGCAAGTACAGCACACTACTGGTACATATTTACACATAGCAAAACTACACATTTTACATACAGATTTAAAACAACAAGATTTCTTCTTACTAGGCTTTTGAGTGCCACTTCCTGTCAAAAACAAATAGCACAATATTAAACTAAGTTACGATAGCTGGCTATGGAAACATTACTGTATTATCTATTAAGAGCACAGCGAAATGAAAGACACTGTGCCCTAATAGAGGCCTCCTCCTCCCCTTACAGCCTTCCTATCCATCTCCAAAATTGGTGCCTTACCAATTCTTTGCATCATTTTATGCAAATGACAGTACGCAGAAATGCTTCCATAGCCTACAATCTCAAAAAAATTTAACCAGAATTTTTTAAATTCACCAATTTTGTCAAATCAACATACATAACGTCTCAAGGAGTTATATGCTGTTGAAGTGAAGAAAAAAAATTTCAGTCTCATGATTTTGGTTAAAAATCATGGACAGTAAAAAAAAACCTATGATTTGGGTAAAAAAAAGGTACAAATAGGAATTAAAAAAATTATCACAATAGCTGGCAAGTACAGCACACTATTGGTACAAATTTACACATAGCAAAACTACACATTTTACATACAGATTTAAAACAAAAAGATTTCTTCTTACTAGGCTTTTGAGTGCCACTTCCTGTCAAAAACAAATAGCACAATGTTAAACTGAGTTACGATAGCTGGCTATGGGAACATTACTGTATTATCTATTAATAGCACAGCGAAATGAAAGACACTGTGCCCTAATAGAGGCCTCCTCCTCCCCTTACAGCCTTCCTATCCATCTCCAAAATTGGTGCCTTACCAATTCTTTGCATCATTTTATGCATATGACAGTACACAGAAACACTTCCATAGCCTACAATCTCAAAAAATTTTAACCCAAATTTTTAAAATTCACCAATTTTGTCAAATCAACATACATAACGTCTCAAGAAGTTATATGCTGTTGAAGTGAAGAAAAAATGTTTCAGTCTCATGATTTTGGTTAAAAATCATGGACAGTAAAAAAAAAACTATGATTTGGGTTAAAAAAAATGGTACAAGTAGGAATACAAAAAAATCATAACAATTGCTGGCAACTACAGCACACTATTGGTACAGATTTACACATAGCAAAACTACACATTTTACATACAGATTTAAAACAACAAGATTTCTTCTTACTAGGCTTTTGAGTGCCACTTCCTGTCAAAAACAAATAGCACAATGTTAAACTGAGTTACGATAGCTGGCTATGGGAACATTACTCTATTATCTATTAAGAGCACAGCAAAATGAAAGACACTGTGCCCTAATAGAGGCCTCCTCCTCCCCTTACAGCCTTCCTATCCATCTCCAAAATTGGTGCCTTACCAATTCTTTGCATCATTTTATGCAAATGACAGTACACAGAAATGCTTCCATAGCCTACAATCTCAAAAAATTTTAACCAAAATTTTTCAAATTCATCAATTTTGTCAAATCAACATACATAACGTCTCAAGGAGTTATATGCTGTTGAAGTGAAGAAAAAAAATTTCAGTCTCATGATTTTGGTTAAAAATCATGGACAGTAAAAAAAAACCTATAATTTGGGTAAAAAAAAGGTACAAAAAGGAATTAAAAAAATTATCACAATAGCTGGCAAGTACAGCACACTATTGGTACAAATTTACACATAGCAAAACTACACATTTTACATACAGATTTAAAACAACAAGATTTCTTCTTACTAGGCTTTTGAGTGCCACTTCCTGTCAAAAACAAATAGCACAATGTTAAACTGAGTTACGATAGCTGGCTATGGGAACATTACTGTATTATCTATTAAGAGCACAGCGAAATGAAAGACACTGTGCCCTAATAGAGGCCTCCTCCTCCCCTTACAGCCTTCCTATCCATCTCCAAAATTGGTGCCTTACCAATTCTTTGCATCATTTTATGCAAATGACAGTACACAGAAACACTTCCATAGCCTACAATCTCAAAAAATTTTAACCCAAATTTTTAAAATTCACCAATTTTGTCAAATCAACATACATAACGTCTCAAGAAGTTATATGCTGTTGAAGTGAAAAAAAAAATGTTTCAGTCTCATGATTTTGGTTAAAAATCATGGATAGTAAAAAAAAACAACTATGATTTGGGTTAAAAAAAATGGTACAAGTAGGAATACAAAAAAATCATAACAATTGCTGGCAAGTACGACACACTATTGGTACAAATTTACACATAGCAAAACTACACATTTTACATACAGATTTAAAACAACAAGATTTCTTCTTACTAGGCTTTTGAGTGCCACTTCCTGTCAAAAACAAATAGCACAATGTTAAACTGAGTTACGATAGCTGGCTATGGGAACATTACTCTATTATCTATTAAGAGCACAGCAAAATGAAAGACACTGTGCCCTAATAGAGGCCTCCTCCTCCCCTTACAGCCTTCCTATCCATCTCCAAAATTGCTGCCTTACCAATTCTTTGCATCATTTTATGCAAATGACAGTACACAGAAACGCTTCCATAGCCTACAATCTCAAAAAAATGTAACCCAAATTTTTAAAATTCACCAATTTTGTCAAATCAACATACATAACGTCTCAAGAAGTTAAATGCTGTTGAAGTGATGAAAAAATATTTCAGTCTCATGATTTTGATTAAAAATCATGGACAGTAAAAAAAAAACTATGATTTGGGTTAAAAAAAATTGTACAAATAGGAATACAAAAAAATCGTAACAATAGCTGGCAAGTACAGCACACTATTGGTACAAATTTACACATAGCAAAACTACACATTTTACATACAGATTTAAAACAACAAGATTTCTTATTACTAGGCTTTTGTGATAAAAAAAAGTGCCACTTCCTGTCAAAAACAAATAGCACAATGTTAAACTGAGTTACGATAGCTGGCTATGGGAACATTACTGTATTATCTATTAAGAGCACAGCGAAATGAAAGACACTGTGCCCTAATAGAGGCCTCCTCCTCCCCTTACAGCCTTCCTATCCATCTCCAAAATTGGTGCCTTACCAATTCTTTGCATCATTTTATGCAAATGACAGTACGCAGAAATGCTTCCATAGCCTACAATCTCAAAAAATTTTAACTAAAATTTTTCAAATTCACCAATTTTGTCAAATCAACATACATAACGTCTCAAGGAGTTATATGCTGTTGAAGTGAAGAAAAAAAATTTCAGTCTCATGATTTTGGTTAAAAATCATGGACAGTAAAAAAAAAACTATGATTTGGGTAAAAAAAAGGTACAAATAGGAATTAAAAAAATTATCACAATAGCTGGCAAGTACAGCACACTATTGGTACAAATTTACACATAGCAAAACTACACATTTTACATACAGATTTAAAACAACAAGATTTCTTCTTACTAGGCTTTTGAGTGCCACTTCCTGTCAAAAACAAATAGCACAATGTTAAACTGAGTTACGATAGCTGGCTATGGGAACATTACTGTATTATCTATTAAGAGCACAGCGAAATGAGACACTGTGCCCTAATAGAGGCCTCCTCCTCCCCTTACAGCCTTCCTATCCATCTCCAAAATTGGTGCCTTACCAATTCTTTGCATCATTTTATGCAAATGACAGTACGCAGAAATGCTTCCATAGCCTACAATCTCAAAAAATTTTAACCAACATTTTTAAAATTCACCAATTTTGTCAAATCAACATACATAACGTCTCAAGGAGTTATATGCTGTTGAAGTGAAGAAAAAAAAATTCAGTCTCATGATTTTGGTTAAAAATCATGGACAGTAAAAAAAAACCCTATGATTTGGGTAAAAAAAAGGTACAAATAGGAATTAAAAAAATTATCACAATAGCTGGCAAGTACATCACACTATTGGTACAAATTTACACATAGCAAAACTACACATTTTACATACAGATTTAAAACAACAAGATTTCTTATTACTAGGCTTTTGTGATAAAAAAAAAGTGCCACTTCCTGTCAAAAACAAATAGCACAATGTTAAACTGAGTTACGATAGCTGGCTATGGGAACATTACTGTATTATCTATTAAGAGCACAGCGAAATGAAAGACACTGTGCCATAATAGAGGCCTCCTCCTCCCCTTACAGCCTTCCTATCCATCTCCAAAATTGGTGCCTTACCAATTCTTTGCATCATTTTATGCAAATGACAGTACACAGAAACACTTCCATAGCCTACAATCTCAAAAAATTTTAACCCAAATTTTTAAAATTCACCAATTTTGTCAAATCAACATACATAACGTCTCAAGAAGTTATATGCTGTTGAAGTGAAGAAAAAATTTTTCAGTCTCATGATTTTGGTTAAAAATCATGGACAGTAAAAAAAAACAACTATGATTTGGGTTAAAAAAATGGTACAAATAGGAATACAAAAAAATCATAACAATAGCTGGCAAGTACAGCACACTATTGGTACAAATTTACACATAGCAAAACTACACATGTCATATAGAGATTTAAAAACAACAAGATTCCTTCTTACTAGGCTTTTGTAATTAAAAAAAAGTGCCACCTTCTGTCAAAAACAAATAGCACAATGTTAAACTGAGTTAAGATAGCTAGTAGAGATGAGCGAACTTACAGTAGATTTGATTAGTCACAAACTTCTCGGCTCGGCAGTTGATGACTTTTCCTGCATAAATTAGTTCAGCTTTCAGATGCTCCCGTGGGCTGGAAAAGGTGGATACAGTCCTAGGAGACTCTTTCCTAGGACTGTATCCGCCTTTTCCAGCCCACCGGAGCACCGGAAAGCTGAACTAATTTATGCAGGAAAAGTCAGCAACCGCCGAGCCGAGGAGTTTGTGATGAATCAAATTTACTGTAAGTTCGCTCATCTCTAATAGCTGGCTATGGGAACATTACTGTATTATCTATTAAGAGCACAGCTAAATGAAAGACACTGTGCCCTAATAAAGGCCTCCTCCTCCCCTTACAGCCTTCCTATCCATCTCCAAAATTGGTGCCTTACCAATTCTTTGCATCATTTTATGCAAATGACAGCACACAGAAACTCTTCCCTAGCCTACAATCTCAAAAAATTTTAACCCAAATTTTTAAAATTCACCAATTTTGTCAAATCAACATACATAACGTCTCAAGAAGTTATATGCTGTTGAAGTGAAGAAAAAATGTTTCAGTCTCATGATTTTGGTTAAAAATCATGGACAGTAAAAAACAAAACCCTATGATTTGGGTAAAAAAAAGGTACAAATAGGAATTAAAAAAATTATCACAATAGCTGGCAAGTACAGCCCACTATTGGTACAAATTTACACATAGCAAAACTACACATTTTACATACAGATTTAAAACAACAAGATTTCTTCTTACTAGGCTTTTGAGTGCCACTTCCTGTCAAAAACAAATAGCACAATGTTAAACTGAGTTACGATAGCTGGCTATGGGAACATTACTGTATTATCTATTAAGAGCACAGTGAAATGAAAGACACTGTGCCCTAATAGAGGCCTCCTCCTCCCCTTACAGCCTTCCTATCCATCTCCAAAATTGGTGCCTTACCAATTCTTTGCATCATTTTATGCAAATGACAATACGCAGAAATGCTTCCATAGCCTACAATCTCAAAAAAATGTAACCAACATTTTTAAAATTCACCAATTTTGTCAAATCAACATACATAACGTCTCAAGGAGTTATATGCTGTTGAAGTGAAGAAAAAAAAATTCAGTCTCATGATTTTGGTTAAAAATCATGGACAGTAAAAAAAAAACCCTATGATTTGGGTAAAAAAAAGGTACAAATAGGAATTAAAAAAATTATCACAATAGCTGGCAAGTACAGCACACTATTGGTACAAATTTACACATAGCAAAACTACACATTTTACATACAGATTTAAAACAACAAGATTTCTTATTACTAGGCTTTTGTGATAAAAAAAAGTGCCACTTCCTGTCAAAAACAAATAGCACAATGTTAAACTGAGTTACGATAGCTGGCTATGGGAACATTACTGTATTATCTATTAAGAGCACAGCGAAATGAAAGACACTGTGCCCTAAAAGAGGCCTCCTCCTCCCCTTACAGCCTTCCTATCCATCTCCAAAATTGGTGCCTTACCAATTCTTTGCATCATTTTATGCAAATGACAGTACACAGAAACACTTCCATAGCCTACAATCTCAAAAAATTTTAACCCAAATTTTTAAAATTCACCAATTTTGTCAAATCAACATACATAACGTCTCAAGAAGTTATATGCTGTTGAAGTGAAGAAAAAATGTTTCAGTCTCATGATTTTGGTTAAAAATCATGGACAGTAAAAAAAAAACTATGATTTGGGTTAAAAAAAATGGTACAAGTAGGAATACAAAAAAATCATAACAATTGCTGGCAACTACAGCACACTATTGGTACAAATTTACACATAGCAAAACTACACATTTTACATACAGATTTAAAACAACAAGATTTCTTCTTACTAGGCTTTTGAGTGCCACTTCCTGTCAAAAACAAATAGCACAATGTTAAACTGAGTTACGATAGCTGGCTATGGGAACATTACTGTATTATCTATTAAGAGCACAGCAAAATGAAAGACACTGTGCCCTAATAGAGGCCTCCTCCTCCCCTTACAGCCTTCCTATCCATCTCCAAAATTGGTGCCTTACCAATTCTTTGCATCATTTTATGCAAATGACAGTACACAGAAATGCTTCCATAGCCTACAATCTCAAAAAATTTTAACCAAAATTTTTCAAATTCATCAATTTTGTCAAATCAACATACATAACGTCTCAAGGAGTTATATGCTGTTGAAGTGAAGAAAAAAAATTTCAGTCTCATGATTTTGGTTAAAAATCATGGACAGTAAAAAAAAACCTATGATTTGGGTAAAAAAGGTACAAATAGGAATTGAAAAAATTATCACAATAGCTGGCAAGTACAGCACACTATTGGTACAAATTTACACATAGCAAAACTACACATTTTACATACAGATTTAAAACAACAAGATTTCTTCTTACTAGGCTTTTGAGTGCCACTTCCTGTCAAAAACAAATAGCACAATGTTAAACTGAGTTACGATAGCTGGCTATGGGAACATTACTCTATTATCTATTAAGAGCACAGCAAAATGAAAGACACTGTGCCCTAATAGAGGCCTCCTCCTCCCCTTACAGCCTTCCTATCCATCTCCAAAATTGCTGCCTTACCAATTCTTTGCATCATTTTATGCAAATGACAGTACACAGAAACGCTTCCATAGCCTACAATCTCAAAAAAATGTAACCCAAATTTTTAAAATTCACCAATTTTGTCAAATCAACATACATAACGTCTCAAGAAGTTAAATGCTGTTGAAGTGATGAAAAAATATTTCAGTCTCATGATTTTGATTAAAAATCATGGACAGTAAAAAAAAAACTATGATTTGGGTTAAAAAAAATTGTACAAATAGGAATACAAAAAAATCGTAACAATAGCTGGCAAGTACAGCACACTATTGGTACAAATTTACACATAGCAAAACTACACATTTTACATACAGATTTAAAACAACAAGATTTCTTATTACTAGGCTTTTGTGATAAAAAAAAGTGCCACTTCCTGTCAAAAACAAATAGCACAATGTTAAACTGAGTTACGATAGCTGGCTATGGGAACATTACTGTATTATCTATTAAGAGCACAGCGAAATGAAAGACACTGTGCCCTAATAGAGGCCTCCTCCTCCCCTTACAGCCTTCCTATCCATCTCCAAAATTGGTGCCTTACCAATTCTTTGCATCATTTTATGCAAATGACAGTACGCAGAAATGCTTCCATAGCCTACAATCTCAAAAAATTTTAACTAAAATTTTTCAAATTCACCAATTTTGTCAAATCAACATACATAACGTCTCAAGGAGTTATATGCTGTTGAAGTGAAGAAAAAAAATTTCAGTCTCATGATTTTGGTTAAAAATCATGGACAGTAAAAAAAAAACTATGATTTGGGTAAAAAAAAGGTACAAATAGGAATTAAAAAAATTATCACAATAGCTGGCAAGTACAGCACACTATTGGTACAAATTTACACATAGCAAAACTACACATTTTACATACAGATTTAAAACAACAAGATTTCTTCTTACTAGGCTTTTGAGTGCCACTTCCTGTCAAAAACAAATAGCACAATGTTAAACTGAGTTACGATAGCTGGCTATGGGAACATTACTGTATTATCTATTAAGAGCACAGCGAAATGAGACACTGTGCCCTAATAGAGGCCTCCTCCTCCCCTTACAGCCTTCCTATCCATCTCCAAAATTGGTGCCTTACCAATTCTTTGCATCATTTTATGCAAATGACAGTACGCAGAAATGCTTCCATAGCCTACAATCTCAAAAAATTTTAACCAACATTTTTAAAATTCACCAATTTTGTCAAATCAACATACATAACGTCTCAAGGAGTTATATGCTGTTGAAGTGAAGAAAAAAAAATTCAGTCTCATGATTTTGGTTAAAAATCATGGACAGTAAAAAAAAACCCTATGATTTGGGTAAAAAAAAGGTACAAATAGGAATTAAAAAAATTATCACAATAGCTGGCAAGTACATCACACTATTGGTACAAATTTACACATAGCAAAACTACACATTTTACATACAGATTTAAAACAACAAGATTTCTTATTACTAGGCTTTTGTGATAAAAAAAAAGTGCCACTTCCTGTCAAAAACAAATAGCACAATGTTAAACTGAGTTACGATAGCTGGCTATGGGAACATTACTGTATTATCTATTAAGAGCACAGCGAAATGAAAGACACTGTGCCATAATAGAGGCCTCCTCCTCCCCTTACAGCCTTCCTATCCATCTCCAAAATTGGTGCCTTACCAATTCTTTGCATCATTTTATGCAAATGACAGTACACAGAAACACTTCCATAGCCTACAATCTCAAAAAATTTTAACCCAAATTTTTAAAATTCACCAATTTTGTCAAATCAACATACATAACGTCTCAAGAAGTTATATGCTGTTGAAGTGAAGAAAAAATTTTTCAGTCTCATGATTTTGGTTAAAAATCATGGACAGTAAAAAAAAACAACTATGATTTGGGTTAAAAAAATGGTACAAATAGGAATACAAAAAAATCATAACAATAGCTGGCAAGTACAGCACACTATTGGTACAAATTTACACATAGCAAAACTACACATGTCATATAGAGATTTAAAAACAACAAGATTCCTTCTTACTAGGCTTTTGTAATTAAAAAAAAGTGCCACCTTCTGTCAAAAACAAATAGCACAATGTTAAACTGAGTTAAGATAGCTAGTAGAGATGAGCGAACTTACAGTAGATTTGATTAGTCACAAACTTCTCGGCTCGGCAGTTGATGACTTTTCCTGCATAAATTAGTTCAGCTTTCAGATGCTCCCGTGGGCTGGAAAAGGTGGATACAGTCCTAGGAGACTCTTTCCTAGGACTGTATCCGCCTTTTCCAGCCCACCGGAGCACCGGAAAGCTGAACTAATTTATGCAGGAAAAGTCAGCAACCGCCGAGCCGAGGAGTTTGTGATGAATCAAATTTACTGTAAGTTCGCTCATCTCTAATAGCTGGCTATGGGAACATTACTGTATTATCTATTAAGAGCACAGCTAAATGAAAGACACTGTGCCCTAATAAAGGCCTCCTCCTCCCCTTACAGCCTTCCTATCCATCTCCAAAATTGGTGCCTTACCAATTCTTTGCATCATTTTATGCAAATGACAGCACACAGAAACTCTTCCCTAGCCTACAATCTCAAAAAATTTTAACCCAAATTTTTAAAATTCACCAATTTTGTCAAATCAACATACATAACGTCTCAAGAAGTTATATGCTGTTGAAGTGAAGAAAAAATGTTTCAGTCTCATGATTTTGGTTAAAAATCATGGACAGTAAAAAAAAACAACTATGATTTGGGTTAAAAAAAATGGTACAAATAGGAATACAAAAAAATCATAACAATAGCTGGCAAGTACAGCACACTATTGGTACAAATTTACACATAGCAAAACTACACATTTTACATACAGATTTAAAACAACAAGATTTCTTCTTACTAGGCTTTTGAGTGCCACTTCCTGTCAAAAACAAATAGCACAATGTTAAACTGAGTTACGATAGCTGGCTATGGGAACATTACTGTATTATCTATTAAGAGCACAGTGAAATGAAAGACACTGTGCCCTAATAGAGGCCTCCTCCTCCCCTTACAGCCTTCCTATCCATCTCCAAAATTGGTGCCTTACCAATTCTTTGCATCATTTTATGCAAATGACAGTACACAGAAACACTTCCATAGCCTACAATCTCAAAAAATTTTAACCCAAATTTTTAAAATTCACCAATTTTGTCAAATCAACATACATAACGTCTCAAGAAGTTATATTCTGTTGAAGTGAAGAAAAAATGTTTCAGTCTCATGATTTTGGTTAAAAATCATGGACAGTAAAAAAAAAAACTATGATTTGGGTTAAAAAAAATGGTACAAATAGGAATTAAAAAAAATCATAACAATAGCTGGCAAGTACAGCACACTACTGGTACATATTTACACATAGCAAAACTACACATTTTACATACAGATTTAAAACAACAAGGTTTCTTCTTACTAGGCTTTTGAGTGCCACTTCCTGTCAAAAACAAATAGCACAATATTAAACTGAGTTACGATAGCTGGCTATGGAAACATTACTGTATTATCTATTAAGAGCACAGCGAAATGAAAGACACTGTGCCCTAATAGAGGCCTCCTCCTCCCCTTACAGCCTTCCTATCCATCTCCAAAATTGGTGCCTTACCAATTCTTTGCATCATTTTATGCAAATGACAGGACGCAGAAATGCTTCCATAGCCTACAATCTCAAAAAATTTTAACCCAAATTTTTAAAATTCACCAATTTTGTCAAATCAACATACATAACGTCTCAAGAAGTTATATGCTGTTGAAGTGAAGAAAAAATGTTTCAGTCTCATGATTTTGGTTAAAAATCATGGACAGTAAAAAAAAAAAAACTATGATTTGGGTTAAAAAAAATGGTACAAATAGGAATAAAAAAAAATCATAACAATAGCTGGCAAGTACAGCACACTACTGGTACATATTTACACATAGCAAAACTACACATTTTACATACAGATTTAAAACAACAAGATTTCTTCTTACTAGGCTTTTGAGTGCCACTTCCTGTCAAAAACAAATAGCACAATATTAAACTGAGTTACGATAGCTGGCTATGGAAACATTACTGTATTATCTATTAAGAGCACAGCGAAATGAAAGACACTGTGCCCTAATAGAGGCCTCCTCCTCCCCTTACAGCCTTCCTATCCATCTCCAAAATTGGTGCCTTACCAATTCTTTGCATCATTTTATGCAAATGACAGTCTTCCATAGCCTACAATCTCAAAAAATTTTAACCAGAATTTTTAAAATTCACCAATTTTGTCAAATCAACATACATAACGTCTCAAGGAGTTATATGCTGTTGAAGTGAAGAAAAAAAATTTCAGTCTCATGAGTTTGGTTAAAAATCATGGACAGTAAAAAAAAAACCTATGATTTGGGTAAAAAAAAGGTACAAATAGGAATTAAAAAAATTATCACAATAGCTGGCAAGTACGGCACACTATTGGTACAAATTTACACATAGCAAAACTACACATTTTACATACAGATTTAAAACAACAAGATTTCTTATTACTAGGCTTTTGTAATAAAAAAAATGTGCCACCTCCTGTCAAAAACAAATAGCACAATGTTAAACTGAGTTAAGATAGCTGGTAGAGATAAGCAAACTTACAGTAAATTCGATTTGTCACGAACTTCTCGGCTCAGCAGTTGATGGCTTTTCCTGCATAAATTAGTTCAGCTTACAGGTGCTCCCCTGGGCTGGAAAAGGTGGATACAGTCCTAGGAGACTCTTTCCTAGGACTGTATCCACCTTTTCCAGCACACCAGAGCACCGGAAAGCTGAACTAATTTATGCAGGAAAAGTCAGCAACCGCCGAGCATAGAAGATCGTGACGATTCGAATTTACTTTAAGTTCGCTCATCTCTAATAGCTGGCTATGGGAACATTACTGTATTATCTATTAAGAGCACAGTGAATTGAAAGACACTGTGCCCTAATAGAGGCCTCCTCCTCCCCTTACAGCCTTCCTATCCATCTCCAAAATTGGTGCCTTACCAATTCTTTGCATCATTTTATGCAAATGACAGTACACAGAAACGCTTCCATAGCCTACAATCTCAAAAAATGTTAATCAAAATTTTTAAAATTCACCAATTTTGTCAAATCAACATACATAACGTCTCAAGAAGTTATATGCTGTTGAAGTGATGAAAAAATATTTCAGTCTCATGATTTTGATTAAAAATCATGGACAGTAAAAAAAAAAAAACTATGATTTGGGTTAAAAAAAATTGTACAAATAGGAATACAAAAAAATCGTAACAATAGCTGGCAAGTACAGCACACTACTGGTACAAATTTACACATAGCAAAACTACACATTTTACATACAGATTTAAAACAAGATTTCTTATTACTAGGCTTTTGTGATAAAAAAAAAGTGCCACTTCCTGTCAAAAACAAATAGCACAATATTAAACTGAGTTACGATAGCTGGCTATGGGAACATTACTGTATTATCTATTAAGAGCACAGCGAAATGAAAGACACTGTGCCCTAATAGAGGCCTCCTCCTCCCCTTACAGCCTTCCTATCCATCTCCAAAATTGGTGCCTTACCAATTCTTTGCATCATTTTATGCAAATGACAGTACACAGAAACACTTCCATAGCCTACAATCTCAAAAAATTTTAACCCAAATTTTTCAAATTCACCAATTTTGTCAAATCAACATACATAACGTCTCAAGAAGTTATATGCTGTTGAAGTGAAGAAAAAATGTTTCAGTCTCATGATTTTGGTTAAAAATCATGGACAGTAAAAAAAAAAACTATGATTTGGGTTAAAAAAAAGGTACAAATAGGAATTAAAAAAATTATCACAATAGCTGGCAAGTACAGCACACTATTGGTACAAATTTACGCATAGCAAAACTACACATTTTACATACAGATTTAAAACAACAAGATTTCTTCTTACTAGGCTTTTGAGTGCCACTTCCTGTCAAAAACAAATAGCACAATGTTAAACTGAGTTACGATAGCTGGCTATGGGAACATTACTGTATTATCTATTAAGAGCACAGCGAAATGAAAGACACTGTGCCCTAATAGAGGCCTCCTCCTCCCCTTACAGCCTTCCTATCCATCTCCAAAATTGGTGCCTTACCAATTCTTTGCATCATTTTATGCAAATGACAGTACGCAGAAATGCTTCCATAGCCTACAATCTCAAAAAATTTTAACCAACATTTTTAAAATTCACCAATTTTGTCAAATCAACATACATAACGTCTCAAGGAGTTATATGCTGTTGAAGTGAAGAAAAAAAAATTCAGTCTCATGATTTTGGTTAAAAATCATGGACAGTAAAAAAAAACCCTATGATTTGGGTAAAAAAAAGGTACAAATAGGAATTAAAAAAATTATCACAATAGCTGGCAAGTACAGCACACTATTGGTACAAATTTACACATAGCAAAACTACACATTTTACATACAGATTTAAAACAACAAGATTTCTTATTACTAGGCTTTTGTGATAAAAAAAAAAAGTGCCACTTCCTGTCAAAAACAAATAGCACAATGTTAAACTGAGTTAAGATAGCTGGTAGAGATAAGCAAACTTAGAGTAAATTCGATTTGTCACGAACTTTTCGGCTCGGCAGTTGATAGCTTTTCCTGCATAAATTAGTTCAGCTTACAGGTGCTCCCCTGGGCTGGAAAAGGTGGATACAGTCTTAGGAGACTCTTTCCTAGGACTGTATCCACCTTTTCCAGCACACCAGAGCACCGGAAAGCTGAACTAATTTATGCAGGAAAAGTCAGCAACCGCCGAGCATAGAAGATCGTGACGATTCGAATTTACTTTAAGTTCGCTCATCTCTAATAGCTGGCTATGGGAACATTACTGTATTATCTATTAAGAGCACAGTGAATTGAAAGACACTGTGCCCTAATAGAGGCCTCCTCCTCCCCTTACAGCCTTCCTATCCATCTCCAAAATTGGTGCCTTACCAATTCTTTGCATCATTTTATGCAAATGACAGTACACAGAAACGCTTCCATAGCCTACAATCTCAAAAAATGTTAATCAAAATTTTTAAAATTCACCAATTTTGTCAAATCAACATACATAACGTCTCAAGAAGTTATATGCTATTGAAGTGAAGAAAAAATGTTTCAGTCTCATGATTTTGGTTAAAAATCATGGACAGTAAAAAAAAAAAACTATGATTTGGGTTAAAAAAAATGGTACAAATAGGAATACAAAAAAATCATAACAATAGCTGGCAAGTACAGCACACTATTGGTACAAATTTACACATAGCAAAACTACACATTTTACATACAGATTTAAAACAACAAGATTTCTTCTTACTAGGCTTTTGAGTGCCACTTCCTGTCAAAAACAAATAGCACAATGTTAAACTGAGTTACGATAGCTGGCTATGGGAACATTACTGTATTATCTATTAAGAGCACAGTGAAATGAAAGACACTGTGCCCTAATAGAGGCCTCCTCCTCCCCTTACAGCCTTCCTATCCATCTCCAAAATTGGTGCCTTACCAATTCTTTGCATCATTTTATGCAAATGACAGTACACAGAAACACTTCCATAGCCTACAATCTCAAAAAATTTTAACCCAAATTTTTAAAATTCACCAATTTTGTCAAATCAACATACATAACGTCTCAAGAAGTTATATTCTGTTGAAGTGAAGAAAAAATGTTTCAGTCTCATGATTTTGGTTAAAAATCATGGACAGTAAAAAAAAACAACTATGATTTGGGTTAAAAAAATGGTACAAATAGGAATTAAAAAAAATCATAACAATAGCTGGCAAGTACAGCACACTACTGGTACATATTTACACATAGCAAAACTACACATTTTACATACAGATTTAAAACAACAAGATTTCTTCTTACTAGGCTTTTGAGTGCCACTTCCTGTCAAAAACAAATAGCACAATATTAAACTGAGTTACGATAGCTGGCTATGGAAACATTACTGTATTATCTATTAAGAGCACAGCGAAATGAAAGACACTGTGCCCTAATAGAGGCCTCCTCCTCCCCTTACAGCCTTCCTATCCATCTCCAAAATTGGTGCCTTACCAATTCTTTGCATCATTTTATGCAAATGACAGGACGCAGAAATGCTTCCATAGCCTACAATCTCAAAAAATTTTAACCCAAATTTTTAAAATTCACCAATTTTGTCAAATCAACATACATAACGTCTCAAGAAGTTATATGCTGTTGAAGTGAAGAAAAAATGTTTCAGTCTCATGATTTTGGTTAAAAATCATGGACAGTAAAAAAAAAAAACTATGATTTGGGTTAAAAAAAATGGTACAAATAGGAATAAAAAAAAATCATAACAATAGCTGGCAAGTACAGCACACTACTGGTACATATTTACACATAGCAAAACTACACATTTTACATACAGATTTAAAACAACAAGATTTCTTCTTACTAGGCTTTTGAGTGCCACTTCCTGTCAAAAACAAATAGCACAATATTAAACTGAGTTACGATAGCTGGCTATGGAAACATTACTGTATTATCTATTAAGAGCACAGCGAAATGAAAGACACTGTGCCCTAATAGAGGCCTCCTCCTCCCCTTACAGCCTTCCTATCCATCTCCAAAATTGGTGCCTTACCAATTCTTTGCATCATTTTATGCAAATGACAGTACGCAGAAATGCTTCCATAGCCTACAATCTCAAAAAATTTTAACCAGAATTTTTAAAATTCACCAATTTTGTCAAATCAACATACATAACGTCTCAAGGAGTTATATGCTGTTGAAGTGAAGAAAAAAAATTTCAGTCTCATGAGTTTGGTTAAAAATCATGGACAGTAAAAAAAAACCTATGATTTGGGTAAAAAAAAGGTACAAATAGGAATTAAAAAAATTATCACAATAGCTGGCAAGTACAGCACACTATTGGTACAAATTTACACATAGCAAAACTACACATTTTACATACAGATTTAAAACAACAAGATTTCTTATTACTAGGCTTTTGTAATAAAAAAAATGTGCCACCTCCTGTCAAAAACAAATAGCACAATGTTAAACTGAGTTAAGATAGCTGGTAGAGATAAGCAAACTTACAGTAAATTCGATTTGTCACGAACTTCTCGGCTCAGCAGTTGATGGCTTTTCCTGCATAAATTAGTTCAGCTTACAGGTGCTCCCCTGGGCTGGAAAAGGTGGATACAGTCCTAGGAGACTCTTTCCTAGGACTGTATCCACCTTTTCCAGCACACCAGAGCACCGGAAAGCTGAACTAATTTATGCAGGAAAAGTCAGCAACCGCCGAGCATAGAAGATCGTGACGATTCGAATTTACTTTAAGTTCGCTCATCTCTAATAGCTGGCTATGGGAACATTACTGTATTATCTATTAAGAGCACAGTGAATTGAAAGACACTGTGCCCTAATAGAGGCCTCCTCCTCCCCTTACAGCCTTCCTATCCATCTCCAAAATTGGTGCCTTACCAATTCTTTGCATCATTTTATGCAAATGACAGTACACAGAAACGCTTCCATAGCCTACAATCTCAAAAAATGTTAATCAAAATTTTTAAAATTCACCAATTTTGTCAAATCAACATACATAACATCTCAAGAAGTTAGATGCTGTTGAAGTGATGAAAAAATATTTCAGTCTCATGATTTTGATTAAAAATCATGGACAGTAAAAAAAAAAACTATGATTTGGGTTAAAAAAAATTGTACAAATAGGAATACAAAAAAATCGTAACAATAGCTGGCAAGTACAGCACACTATTGGTACAAATTTACACATAGCAAAACTACACATTTTACATACAGATTTAAAACAACAAGATTTCTTATTACTAGGCTTTTGTGATAAAAAAAAAGTGCCACTTCCTGTCAAAAACAAATAGCACAATGTTAAACTGAGTTACGATAGCTGGCTATGGGAACATTACTGTATTATCTATTAAGAGCACAGCGAAATGAAAGACACTGTGCCCTAATAGAGGCCTCCTCCTCCCCTTACAGCCTTCCTATCCATCTCCAAAATTGGTGCCTTACCAATTCTTTGCATCATTTTATGCAAATGACAGTACACAGAAACACTTCCATAGCATACAATCTGAAAAAATTTTAACCCAAATTTTTAAAATTCACCAATTTTGTCAAATCAACATACATAACGTCTCAAGAAGTTATATGCTGTTGAAGTGAAGAAAAAATGTTTCAGTCTCATGATTTTGGTTAAAAATTATGGACAGTAAAAAAAAAAAACTATGATTTGGGTTAAAAAAAATGGTACAAGTAGGAATACAAAAAATCATAACAATTGCTGGCAAGTACAGCACACTATTGGTACAAATTTACACATAGCAAAACTACACATTTTACATACAGATTTAAAACAACAAGATTTCTTCTTACTAGGCTTTTGAGTGCCCCTTCCTGTCAAAAACAAATAGCACAATGTTAAACTGAGTTACGATAGCTGGCTATGGGAACATTACTGTATTATCTATTAAGAGCACAGCGAAATGAAAGACACTGTGCCCTAATAGAGGCCTCCTCCTCCCCTTACAGCCTTCCTATCCATCTCCAAAATTGGTGCCTTACCAATTCTTTGCATCATTTTATGCAAATGACAGTACGCAGAAATGCTTCCATAGCCTACAATCTCAAAACATTTTAACCAACATTTTTAAAACTCACCAATTTTGTCAAATCAACATACATAACGTCTCAAGGAGTTATATGCTGTTGAAGTGATGAAAAAATATTTCAGTCTCATGATTTTGATTAAAAATCATGGACAGTAAAAAAAAAAACTATGATTTGGGTTAAAAAAAATTGTACAAATAGGAATACAAAAAAATCGTAACAATTGCTGGCAAGTACAGCACACTATTGGTACAAATTTACACATAGCAAAACTACACATTTTACATACAGATTTAAAACAACAAGATTTCTTATTACTAGGCTTTTGTGATAAAAAAAAAGTGCCACTTCCTGTCAAAAACAAATAGCACAATGTTAAACTGAGTTACGATAGCTGGCTATGGGAACATTACTGTATTATCTATTAAGAGCACAGCGAAATGAAAGACACTGTGCCCTAATAGAGGCCTCCTCCTCCCCTTACAGCCTTCCTATCCATCTCCAAAATTGGTGCCTTACCAATTCTTTGCATCATTTTATGCAAATGACAGTACACAGAAACACTTCCATAGCCTACAATCTCAAAAAATTTTAACCCAAATTTTTCAAATTCACCAATTTTGTCAAATCAACATACATAACGTCTCAAGAAGTTATATGCTGTTGAAGTGAAGAAAAAATGTTTCAGTCTCATGATTTTGGTTAAAAATCATGGACAGTAAAAAAAAAAAACTGATTTGGGTTAAAAAAAATGGTACAAATAGGAATAAAAAAAAATCATAACAATAGCTGGCAAGTACAGCACACTACTGGTACATATTTACACATAGCAAAACTACACATTTTACATACAGATTTAAAACAACAAGATTTCTTCTTACTAGGCTTTTGAGTGCCACTTCCTGTCAAAAACAAATAGCACAATGTTAAACTGAGTTACGATAGCTGGCTATGGGAACATTACTGTATTATCTATTAAGAGCACAGTGAAATGAAAGACACTGTGCCCTAATAGAGGCCTCCTCCTCCCCTTACAGCCTTCCTATCCATCTCCAAAATTGGTGCCTTACCAATTCTTTGCATCATTTTATGCAAATGACAGTACACAGAAACACTTCCATAGCCTACAATCTCAAAAAATTTTAACCCAAATTTTTAAAATTCACCAATTTTGTCAAATCAACATACATAACGTCTCAAGAAGTTATATGCTGTTGAAGTGAAGAAAAAATGTTTCAGTCTCATGATTTTGGTTAAAAATCATGGACAGTAAAAAAAAAAACTATGATTTGGGTTAAAAAAATGGTACAAATAGAAATAAAAAAAAATCATAACAATAGCTGGCAAGTACAGCACACTACTGGTACATATTTACACATAGCAAAACTACACATTTTACATACAGATTTAAAACAACAAGATTTCTTCTTACTAGGCTTTTGAGTGCCACTTCCTGTCAAAAACAAATAGCACAATATTAAACTGAGTTACGATAGCTGGCTATGGAAACATTACTGTATTATCTATTAAGAGCACAGCGAAATAAAAGACACTGTGCCCTAATAGAGGCCTCCTCCTCCCCTTACAGCCTTCCTATCCATCTCCAAAATTGGTGCCTTACCAATTCTTTGCATCATTTTATGCAAATGACAGGACGCAGAAATGCTTCCATAGCCTACAATCTCAAAAAATTTTAACCCAAATTTTTAAAATTCACCAATTTTGTCAAATCAACATACATAACGTCTCAAGAAGTTATATGCTGTTGAAGTGAAGAAAAAATGTTTCAGTCTCATGATTTTGGTTAAAAATCATGGACAGTAAAAAAAAAAACTATGATTTGGGTTAAAAAAAATGGTACAAATAGGAATAAAAAAAAATCATAACAATAGCTGGCAAGTACAGCACACTACTGGTACATATTTACACATAGCAAAACTACACATTTTACATACAGATTTAAAACAACAAGATTTCTTCTTACTAGGCTTTTGAGTGCCACTTCCTGTCAAAAACAAATAGCACAATATTAAACTGAGTTACGATAGCTGGCTATGGAAACATTACTGTATTATCTATTAAGAGCACAGCGAAATGAAAGACACTGTGCCCTAATAGAGGCCTCCTCCTCCCCTTACAGCCTTCCTATCCATCTCCAAAATTGGTGCCTTACCAATTCTTTGCATCATTTTATGCAAATGACAGTACGCAGAAATGCTTCCATAGCCTACAATCTCAAAAAATTTTAACCAGAATTTTTAAAATTCACCAATTTTGTCAAATCAACATACATAACGTCTCAAGGAGTTATATGCTGTTGAAGTGAAGAAAAAAAATTTCAGTCTCATGAGTTTGGTTAAAAATCATGGACAGTAAAAAATAAAATCTATGATTTGGGTAAAAAAAAGGTACAAATAGGAATTAAAAAAATTATCACAATAGCTGGCAAGTACAGCACACTATTGGTACAAATTTACACATAGCAAAACTACACATTTTACATACAGATTTAAAACAACAAGATTTCTTCTTACTAGGCTTTTGAGTGCCACTTCCTGTCAAAAACAAATAGCACAATGTTAAACTGAGTTACGATAGCTGGCTATGGGAACATTACTCTATTATCTATTAAGAGCACAGCGAAATGAAAGACACTGTGCCCTAATAGAGGCCTCCTCCTCCCCTTACAGCCTTCCTATCCATCTCCAAAATTGGTGCCTTACCAATTCTTTGCATCATTTTATGCAAATGACAGTACACAGAAACACTTCCATAGCCTACAATCTCAAAAAATTTTAACCAACATTTTTAAAATTCACCAATTTTGTCAAATCAACATACATAACGTCTCAAGAAGTTATATGCTGTTGAAGTGAAGAAAAAATGTTTCAGTCTCATGATTTTGGTTAAAAATCATGGACAGTAAAAAAAAAAAACTATGATTTGGGTTAAAAAAAATGGTACAAGTAGGAATACAAAAAAATCATAACAATTGCTGGCAAGTACAGCACACTATTGGTACAAATTTACACATAGCAAAACTACACATTTTACATACAGATTTAAAACAACAAGATTTCTTCTTACTAGGCTTTTGAGTGCCACTTCCTGTCAAAAACAAATAGCACAATGTTAAACTGAGTTACGATAGCTGGCTATGGGAACATTACTCTATTATCTATTAAGAGCACAGCAAAATGAAAGACACTGTGCCCTAATAGAGGCCTCCTCCTCCCCTTACAGCCTTCCTATCCATCTCCAAAATTGGTGCCTTACCAATTCTTTGCATCATTTTATGCAAATGACAGTACACAGAAACGCTTCCATAGCCTACAATCTCAAAAAATTTTAACCCAAATTTTTAAAATTCACCAATTTTGTCAAATCAACATACATAACGTCTCAAGAAGTTATATGCTGTTGAAGTGATGAAAAAATATTTCAGTCTCATGATTTTGGTTAAAAATCATGGACAGTAAAAAAAAAAAACTATGATTTGGGTTAAAAAAAATGGTACAAGTAGGAATACAAAAAAATCATAACAATTGCTGGCAAGTACAGCACACTATTGGTACAAATTTACACATAGCAAAACTACACATTTTACATACAGATTTAAAACAACAAGATTTCTTATTACTAGGCTTTTGTGATAAAAAAAGTGCCACTTCCTGTCAAAAACAAATAGCACAATGTTAAACTGAGTTACGATAGCTGGCTATGGGAACATTACTGTATTATCTATTAAGAGCACAGCGAAATGAAAGACACTGTGCCCTAATAGAGGCCTCCTCCTCCCCTTACAGCCTTCCTATCCATCTCCAAAATTGGTGCCTTACCAATTCTTTGCATCATTTTATGCAAATGACAGTACACAGAAATGCTTCCATAGCCTACAATCTCAAAAAATTTTAACCAACATTTTTAAAATTCACCAATTTTGTCAAATCAACATACATAACGTCTCAAGGAGTTATATGCTGTTGAAGTGAAGAAAAAAAAATTCAGTCTCATGATTTTGGTTAAAAATCATGGACAGTAAAAAAAAACCCTATGATTTGGGTAAAAAAAAGGTACAAATAGGAATTAAAAAAATTATCACAATAGCTGGCAAGTACAGCACACTATTGGTACAAATTTACACATAGCAAAACTACACATTTTACATACAGATTTAAAACAACAAGATTTCTTATTACTAGGCTTTTGTAATAAAAAAAATGTGCCACCTCCTGTCAAAAACAAATAGCACAATGTTAAACTGAGTTAAGATAGCTGGTAGAGATAAGCAAACTTACAGTAAATTCGATTTGTCACGAACTTCTCGGCTCAGCAGTTGATGGCTTTTCCTGCATAAATTAGTTCAGCTTACAGGTGCTCCCCTGGGCTGGAAAAGGTGGATACAGTCCTAGGAGACTCTTTCCTAGGACTGTATCCACCTTTTCCAGCACACCAGAGCACCGGAAAGCTGAACTAATTTATGCAGGAAAAGTCAGCAACCGCCGAGCATAGAAGATCGTGACGATTCGAATTTACTTTAAGTTCGCTCATCTCTAATAGCTGGCTATGGGAACATTACTGTATTATCTATTAAGAGCACAGTGAATTGAAAGACACTGTGCCCTAATAGAGGCCTCCTCCTCCCCTTACAGCCTTCCTATCCATCTCCAAAATTGGTGCCTTACCAATTCTTTGCATCATTTTATGCAAATGACAGTACACAGAAACGCTTCCATAGCCTACAATCTCAAAAAATGTTAATCAAAATTTTTAAAATTCACCAATTTTGTCAAATCAACATACATAACATCTCAAGAAGTTAGATGCTGTTGAAGTGATGAAAAAATATTTCAGTCTCATGATTTTGATTAAAAATCATGGACAGTAAAAAAAAAAAACTATGATTTGGGTTAAAAAAAATTGTACAAATAGGAATACAAAAAAATCGTAACAATAGCTGGCAAGTACAGCACACTATTGGTACAAATTTACACATAGCAAAACTACACATTTTACATACAGATTTAAAACAACAAGATTTCTTATTACTAGGCTTTTGTGATAAAAAAAAGTGCCACTTCCTGTCAAAAACAAATAGCACAATGTTAAACTGAGTTACGATAGCTGGCTATGGGAACATTACTGTATTATCTATTAAGAGCACAGCGAAATGAAAGACACTGTGCCCTAATAGAGGCCTCCTCCTCCCCTTACAGCCTTCCTATCCATCTCCAAAATTGGTGCCTTACCAATTCTTTGCATCATTTTATGCAAATGACAGTACACAGAAACACTTCCATAGCATACAATCTGAAAAAATTTTAACCCAAATTTTTAAAATTCACCAATTTTGTCAAATCAACATACATAACGTCTCAAGAAGTTATATGCTGTTGAAGTGAAGAAAAAATGTTTCAGTCTCATGATTTTGGTTAAAAATCATGGACAGTAAAAAAAAAAAAAACTATGATTTGGGTTAAAAAAAATGGTACAAATAGGAATAAAAAAAAATCATAACAATAGCTGGCAAGTACAGCACACTACTGGTACATATTTACACATAGCAAAACTACACATTTTACATACAGATTTAAAACAACAAGATTTCTTCTTACTAGGCTTTTGAGTGCCACTTCCTGTCAAAAACAAATAGCACAATATTAAACTGAGTTACGATAGCTGGCTATGGAAACATTACTGTATTATCTATTAAGAGCACAGCGAAATGAAAGACACTGTGCCCTAATAGAGGCCTCCTCCTCCCCTTACAGCCTTCCTATCCATCTCCAAAATTGGTGCCTTACCAATTCTTTGCATCATTTTATGCAAATGACAGCACACAGAAACTCTTCCCTAGCCTACAATCTCAAAAAATTTTAACCCAAATTTTTAAAATTCACCAATTTTGTCAAATCAACATACATAACGTCTCAAGAAGTTATATGCTGTTGAAGTGAAGAAAAAATGTTTCAGTCTCATGATTTTGGTTAAAAATCATGGACAGTAAAAAAAAACAACTATGATTTGGGTTAAAAAAAATGGTACAAATAGGAATACAAAAAAATCATAACAATAGCTGGCAAGTACAGCACACTATTGGTACAAATTTACACATAGCAAAACTACACATTTTACATACAGATTTAAAACAACAAGATTTCTTCTTACTAGGCTTTTGAGTGCCACTTCCTGTCAAAAACAAATAGCACAATGTTAAACTGAGTTATGATAGCTGGCTATGGGAACATTACTGTATTATCTATTAAGAGCACAGCGAAATGAAAGACACTGTGCCCTAATAGAGGCCTCCTCCTCCTCTTACAGCCTTCCTATCCATCTCCAAAATTGGTGCCTTACCAATTCTTTGCATCATTTTATGCAAATGACAGTACGCAGAAATGCTTTCATAGCCTACAATCTCAAAAAATTTTAACCAACATTTTTAAAATTCACCAATTTTGTCAAATCAACATACATAACGTCTCAAGGAGTTATATGCTGTTGAAGTGAAGAAAAAAAAATTCAGTCTCATGATTTTGGTTAAAAATCATGGACAGTAAAAAAAAACCCTATGATTTGGGTAAAAAAAAGGTACAAATAGGAATTAAAAAAATTATCACAATAGCTGGCAAGTACAGCACATTATTGGTACAAATTTACACATAGCAAAACTACACATTTTACATACAGATTTAAAACAGCAAGATTTCTTCTTACTAGGCTTTTGAGTGCCACTTCCTGTCAAAAACAAATAGCACAATGTTAAACTGAGTTACGATAGCTGGCTATGGGAACATTACTGTATTATCTATTAAGAGCACAGTGAAATGAAAGACACTGTGCCCTAATAGAGGCCTCCTCCTCCCCTTACAGCCTTCCTATCCATCTCCAAAATTGGTGCCTTACCAATTCTTTGCATCATTTTATGCAAATGACAGTACACAGAAACACTTCCATAGCCTACAATCTCAAAAAATTTTAACCCAAATTTTTAAAATTCACCAATTTTGTCAAATCAACATACATAACGTCTCAAGAAGTTATATGCTGTTGAAGTGAAGAAAAAATGTTTCAGTCTCATGATTTTGGTTAAAAATCATGGACAGTAAAAAAAAAAAACTATGATTTGGGTTAAAAAAAATGGTACAAATAGGAATAAAAAAAAATCATAACAATAGCTGGCAAGTACAGCACACTACTGGTACATATTTACACATAGCAAAACTACACATTTTACATACAGATTTAAAACAACAAGATTTCTTCTTACTAGGCTTTTGAGTGCCACTTCCTGTCAAAAACAAATAGCACAATATTAAACTGAGTTACGATAGCTGGCTATGGAAACATTACTGTATTATCTATTAAGAGCACAGCGAAATGAAAGACACTGTGCCCTAATAGAGGCCTCCTCCTCCCCTTACAGCCTTCCTATCCATCTCCAAAATTGGTGCCTTACCAATTCTTTGCATCATTTTATGCAAATGACAGGACGCAGAAATGCTTCCATAGCCTACAATCTCAAAAAATTTTAACCCAAATTTTTAAAATTCACCAATTTTGTCAAATCAACATACATAACGTCTCAAGAAGTTATATGCTGTTGAAGTGAAGAAAAAAATTTTCAGTCTCATGATTTTGGTTAAAAATCATGGACAGTAATAAAAATCAACTATGATTTGGGTTAAAAAAATGGTACAAATAGGAATACAAAAAAATCATAACAATAGCTGGCAAGTACAGCACACTATTGGTACAAATTTACACATAGCAAAACTACACATGTCATATAGAGATTTAAAAACAACAAGATTCCTTCTTACTAGGCTTTTGTAATTAAAAAAAAGTGCCACCTTCTGTCAAAAACAAATAGCACAATGTTAAACTGAGTTAAGATAGCTAGTAGAGATGAGCGAACTTACAGTAGATTTGATTAGTCACAAACTTCTCGGCTCGGCAGTTGATGACTTTTCCTGCATAAATTAGTTCAGCTTTCAGATGCTCCCGTGGGCTGGAAAAGGTGGATACAGTCCTAGGAGACTCTTTCCTAGGACTGTATCCGCCTTTTCCAGCCCACCGGAGCACCGGAAAGCTGAACTAATTTATGCAGGAAAAGTCAGCAACCGCCGAGCAGAGGAGTTTGTGATGAATCAAATTTACTGTAAGTTCGCTCATCTCTAATAGCTGGCTATGGGAACATTACTGTATTATCTATTAAGAGCACAGCTAAATGAAAGACACTGTGCCCTAATAAAGGCCTCCTCCTCCCCTTACAGCCTTCCTATCCATCTCCAAAATTGGTGCCTTACCAATTCTTTGCATCATTTTATGCAAATGTCAGCACACAGAAACTCTTCCCTAGCCTACAATCTCAAAAAATTTTAACCCAAATTTTTAAAATTCACCAATTTTGTCAAATCAACATACATAACGTCTCAAGAAGTTATATGCTGTTGAAGTGAAGAAAAAATGTTTCAGTCTCATGATTTTGGTTAAAAATCATGGACAGTAAAAAAAACCCTATGATTTGGGTAAAAAAAAGGTACAAATAGGAATTAAAAAAATTATCACAATAGCTGGCAAGTACAGCACACTATTGGTACAAATTTACACATAGCAAACTACACATTTTACATACAGATTTAAAACAACAAGATTTCTTATTACTAGGCTTTTGTAATAAAAAAAATGTGCCACCTCCTGTCAAAAACAAATAGCACAATGTTAAACTGAGTTAAGATAGCTGGTAGAGATAAGCAAACTTACAGTAAATTCGATTTGTCACGAACTTCTCGGCTCAGCAGTTGATGGCTTTTCCTGCATAAATTAGTTCAGCTTACAGGTGCTCCCCTGGGCTGGAAAAGGTGGATACAGTCCTAGGAGACTCTTTCCTAGGACTGTATCCACTTTTTCCAGCACACCAGAGCACCGGAAAGCTGAACTAATTTATGCAGGAAAAGTCAGCAACCGCCGAGCATAGAAGATCGTGACGATTCGAATTTACTTTAAGTTCGCTCATCTCTAATAGCTGGCTATGGGAACATTACTGTATTATCTATTAAGAGCACAGTGAATTGAAAGACACTGTGCCCTAATAGAGGCCTCCTCCTCCCCTTACAGCCTTCCTATCCATCTCCAAAATTGGTGCCTTACCAATTCTTTGCATCATTTTATGCAAATGACAGTACACAGAAACGCTTCCATAGCCTACAATCTCAAAAAATGTTAATCAAAATTTTTAAAATTCACCAATTTTGTCAAATAACATACATAACGTCTCAAGAAGTTATATGCTGTTGAAGTGATGAAAAAATATTTCAGTCTCATGATTTTGATTAAAAATCATGGACAGTAAAAAAAAACAAACTATGATTTGGGTTAAAAAAAATTGTACAAATAGGAATACAAAAAAATCGTAACAATAGCTGCCAAGTACAGCACACTACTGGTACAAATTTACACATAGCAAAACTACACATTTTACATACAGATTTAAAACAACAAGATTTCTTATTACTAGGCTTTTGTGATAAAAATAAAAGTGCCACTTCCTGTCAAAAACAAATAGCACAATGTTAAACTGAGTTACGATAGCTGGCTATGGGAACATTACTGTATTATCTATTAAGAGCACAGCGAAATGAAAGACACTGTGCCCTAATAGAGGCCTCCTCCTCCCCTTACAGCCTTCCTATCCATCTCCAAAATTGGTGCCTTACCAATTATTTGCATCATTTTATGCAAATGACAGTACACAGAAACACTTCCATAGCCTACAATCTCAAAAAATTGTAACCCAAATTTTTCAAATTCACCAATTTTGTCAAATCAACATACATAACGTCTCAAGAAGTTATATGCTGTTGAAGTGAAGAAAAAATGTTTCAGTCTCATGATTTTGGTTAAAAATCATGGACAGTAAAAAAAAAAACTATGATTTGGGTTAAAAAAAATGGTACAAATAGGAATAAAAAAAAATCATAACAATAGCTGGCAAATACAGCACACTACTGGTACATATTTACACATAGCAAAACTACACATTTTACATACAGATTTAAAACAACAAGATTTCTTCTTACTAGGCTTTTGAGTGCCACTTCCTGTCAAAAACAAATAGCACAATATTAAACTGAGTTACGATAGCTGGCTATGGGAACATTACTCTATTATCTATTAAGAGCACAGCGAAATGAAAGACACTGTGCCCTAATAGAGGCCTCCTCCTCCCCTTACAGCCTTCCTATCCATCTCCAAAATTGGTGCCTTACCAATTCTTTGCATCATTTTATGCAAATGACAGTACGCAGAAATGCTTCCATAGCCTACAATCTCAAAAAATTTTAACCCAAATTTTTAAAATTCACCAATTTTGTCAAATCAACATACATAACGTCTCAAGAAGTTATATGCTGTTGAAGTGAAGAAAAAATGTTTCAGTCTCATGATTTTGGTTAAAAATCATGGACAGTAAAAAAAAAAACTATGATTTGGGTTAAAAAAAATGGTACAAATAGGAATAAAAAAAATTATAACAATAGCTTGCAAGTACAGCACACTACTGGTACATATTTACACATAGCAAAACTACACATTTTACATACAGATTTAAAACAACAAGATTTCTTCTTACTAGGCTTTTGAGTGCCACTTCCTGTCAAAAACAAATAGCACAATATTAAACTAAGTTACGATAGCTGGCTATGGAAACATTACTGTATTATCTATTAAGAGCACAGCGAAATGAAAGACACTGTGCCCTAATAGAGGCCTCCTCCTCCCCTTACAGCCTTCCTATCCATCTCCAAAATTGGTGCCTTACCAATTCTTTGCATCATTTTATGCAAATGACAGTACGCAGAAATGCTTCCATAGCCTACAATCTCAAAAAATTTTAACCAGAATTTTTAAAATTCACCAATTTTGTCAAATCAACATACATAACGTCTCAAGGAGTTATATGCTGTTGAAGTGAAGAAAAAAAATTTCAGTCTCATGATTTTGGTTAAAAATCATGGACAGTAAAAAAAAAACCTATGATTTGGGTAAAAAAAAGGTACAAATAGGAATTAAAAAAATTATCACAATAGCTGGCAAGTACAGCACACTATTGGTACAAATTTACACATAGCAAAACTACACATTTTACATACAGATTTAAAACAACAAGATTTCTTCTTACTAGGCTTTTGAGTGCCACTTCCTGTCAAAAACAAATAGCACAATGTTAAACTGAGTTATGATAGCTGGCTATGGGAACATTACTGTATTATCTATTAAGAGCACAGCGAAATGAAAGACACTGTGCCCTAATAGAGGCCTCCTCCTCCCCTTACAGCCTTCCTATCCATCTCCAAAATTGGTGCCTTACCAATTCTTTGCATCATTTTATGCAAATGACAGTACGCAGAAATGCTTCCATAGCCTACAATCTCAAAAAATTTTAACCCAAATTTTTAAAATTCACCAATTTTGTCAAATCAACATACATAACGTCTCAAGAAGTTATATGCTGTTGAAGTGAAGAAAAAATGTTTCAGTCTCATGATTTTGGTTAAAAATCATGGACAGTAAAAAAAAAAACTATGATTTGGGTTAAAAAAAATGGTACAAATAGGAATAAAAAAAATTATAACAATAGCTTGCAAGTACAGCACACTACTGGTACATATTTACACATAGCAAAACTACACATTTTACATACAGATTTAAAACAACAAGATTTCTTCTTACTAGGCTTTTGAGTGCCACTTCCTGTCAAAAACAAATAGCACAATATTAAACTAAGTTACGATAGCTGGCTATGGAAACATTACTGTATTATCTATTAAGAGCACAGCGAAATGAAAGACACTGTGCCCTAATAGAGGCCTCCTCCTCCCCTTACAGCCTTCCTATCCATCTCCAAAATTGGTGCCTTACCAATTCTTTGCATCATTTTATGCAAATGACAGTACGCAGAAATGCTTCCATAGCCTACAATCTCAAAAAATTTTAACCAGAATTTTTAAAATTCACCAATTTTGTCAAATCAACATACATAACGTCTCAAGGAGTTATATGCTGTTGAAGTGAAGAAAAAAAATTTCAGTCTCATGATTTTGGTTAAAAATCATGGACAGTAAAAAAAAAACCTATGATTTGGGTAAAAAAAAGGTACAAATAGGAATTAAAAAAATTATCACAATAGCTGGCAAGTACAGCACACTATTGGTACAAATTTACACATAGCAAAACTACACATTTTACATACAGATTTAAAACAACAAGATTTCTTCTTACTAGGCTTTTGAGTGCCACTTCCTGTCAAAAACAAATAGCACAATGTTAAACTGAGTTATGATAGCTGGCTATGGGAACATTACTGTATTATCTATTAAGAGCACAGCGAAATGAAAGACACTGTGCCCTAATAGAGGCCTCCTCCTCCTCTTACAGCCTTCCTATCCATCTCCAAAATTGGTGCCTTACCAATTCTTTGCATCATTTTATGCAAATGACAGTACGCAGAAATGCTTTCATAGCCTACAATCTCAAAAAATTTTAACCAACATTTTTAAAATTCACCAATTTTGTCAAATCAACATACATAACGTCTCAAGGAGTTATATGCTGTTGAAGTGAAGAAAAAAAAATTCAGTCTCATGATTTTGGTTAAAAATCATGGACAGTAAAAAAAAACCCTATGATTTGGGTAAAAAAAAGGTACAAATAGGAATTAAAAAAATTATCACAATAGCTGGCAAGTACAGCACATTATTGGTACAAATTTACACATAGCAAAACTACACATTTTACATACAGATTTAAAACAGCAAGATTTCTTCTTACTAGGCTTTTGAGTGCCACTTCCTGTCAAAAACAAATAGCACAATGTTAAACTGAGTTACGATAGCTGGCTATGGGAACATTACTGTATTATCTATTAAGAGCACAGTGAAATGAAAGACACTGTGCCCTAATAGAGGCCTCCTCCTCCCCTTACAGCCTTCCTATCCATCTCCAAAATTGGTGCCTTACCAATTCTTTGCATCATTTTATGCAAATGACAGTACACAGAAACACTTCCATAGCCTACAATCTCAAAAAATTTTAACCCAAATTTTTAAAATTCACCAATTTTGTCAAATCAACATACATAACGTCTCAAGAAGTTATATGCTGTTGAAGTGAAGAAAAAATGTTTCAGTCTCATGATTTTGGTTAAAAATCATGGACAGTAAAAAAAAAAAACTATGATTTGGGTTAAAAAAAATGGTACAAATAGGAATAAAAAAAAATCATAACAATAGCTGGCAAGTACAGCACACTACTGGTACATATTTACACATAGCAAAACTACACATTTTACATACAGATTTAAAACAACAAGATTTCTTCTTACTAGGCTTTTGAGTGCCACTTCCTGTCAAAAACAAATAGCACAATATTAAACTGAGTTACGATAGCTGGCTATGGAAACATTACTGTATTATCTATTAAGAGCACAGCGAAATGAAAGACACTGTGCCCTAATAGAGGCCTCCTCCTCCCCTTACAGCCTTCCTATCCATCTCCAAAATTGGTGCCTTACCAATTCTTTGCATCATTTTATGCAAATGACAGGACGCAGAAATGCTTCCATAGCCTACAATCTCAAAAAATTTTAACCCAAATTTTTAAAATTCACCAATTTTGTCAAATCAACATACATAACGTCTCAAGAAGTTATATGCTGTTGAAGTGAAGAAAAAAATTTTCAGTCTCATGATTTTGGTTAAAAATCATGGACAGTAATAAAAAACAACTATGATTTGGGTTAAAAAAATGGTACAAATAGGAATACAAAAAAATCATAACAATAGCTGGCAAGTACAGCACACTATTGGTACAAATTTACACATAGCAAAACTACACATGTCATATAGAGATTTAAAAACAACAAGATTCCTTCTTACTAGGCATTTGTAATTAAAAAAAAGTGCCACCTTCTGTCAAAAACAAATAGCACAATGTTAAACTGAGTTAAGATAGCTAGTAGAGATGAGCGAACTTACAGTAGATTTGATTAGTCACAAACTTCTCGGCTCGGCAGTTGATGACTTTTCCTGCATAAATTAGTTCAGCTTTCAGATGCTCCCGTGGGCTGGAAAAGGTGGATACAGTCCTAGGAGACTCTTTCCTAGGACTGTATCCGCCTTTTCCAGCCCACCGGAGCACCGGAAAGCTGAACTAATTTATGCAGGAAAAGTCAGCAACCGCCGAGCCGAGGAGTTTGTGATGAATCAAATTTACTGTAAGTTCGCTCATCTCTAATAGCTGGCTATGGGAACATTACTGTATTATCTATTAAGAGCACAGCTAAATGAAAGACACTGTGCCCTAATAAAGGCCTCCTCCTCCCCTTACAGCCTTCCTATCCATCTCCAAAATTGGTGCCTTACCAATTCTTTGCATCATTTTATGCAAATGTCAGCACACAGAAACTCTTCCCTAGCCTACAATCTCAAAAAATTTTAACCCAAATTTTTAAAATTCACCAATTTTGTCAAATCAACATACATAACGTCTCAAGAAGTTATATGCTGTTGAAGTGAAGAAAAAATGTTTCAGTCTCATGATTTTGGTTAAAAATCATGGACAGTAAAAAAAACCCTATGATTTGGGTAAAAAAAAGGTACAAATAGGAATTAAAAAAATTATCACAATAGCTGGCAAGTACAGCACACTATTGGTACAAATTTACACATAGCAAACTACACATTTTACATACAGATTTAAAACAACAAGATTTCTTATTACTAGGCTTTTGTAATAAAAAAAATGTGCCACCTCCTGTCAAAAACAAATAGCACAATGTTAAACTGAGTTAAGATAGCTGGTAGAGATAAGCAAACTTACAGTAAATTCGATTTGTCACGAACTTCTCGGCTCAGCAGTTGATGGCTTTTCCTGCATAAATTAGTTCAGCTTACAGGTGCTCCCCTGGGCTGGAAAAGGTGGATACAGTCCTAGGAGACTCTTTCCTAGGACTGTATCCACTTTTTCCAGCACACCAGAGCACCGGAAAGCTGAACTAATTTATGCAGGAAAAGTCAGCAACCGCCGAGCATAGAAGATCGTGACGATTCGAATTTACTTTAAGTTCGCTCATCTCTAATAGCTGGCTATGGGAACATTACTGTATTATCTATTAAGAGCACAGTGAATTGAAAGACACTGTGCCCTAATAGAGGCCTCCTCCTCCCCTTACAGCCTTCCTATCCATCTCCAAAATTGGTGCCTTACCAATTCTTTGCATCATTTTATGCAAATGACAGTACACAGAAACGCTTCCATAGCCTACAATCTCAAAAAATGTTAATCAAAATTTTTAAAATTCACCAATTTTGTCAAATAACATACATAACGTCTCAAGAAGTTATATGCTGTTGAAGTGATGAAAAAATATTTCAGTCTCATGATTTTGATTAAAAATCATGGACAGTAAAAAAAAAAAAACTATGATTTGGGTTAAAAAAAATTGTACAAATAGGAATACAAAAAAATCGTAACAATAGCTGGCAAGTACAGCACACTACTGGTACAAATTTACACATAGCAAAACTACACATTTTACATACAGATTTAAAACAACAAGATTTCTTATTACTAGGCTTTTGTGATAAAAATAAAAGTGCCACTTCCTGTCAAAAACAAATAGCACAATGTTAAACTGAGTTACGATAGCTGGCTATGGGAACATTACTGTATTATCTATTAAGAGCACAGCGAAATGAAAGACACTGTGCCCTAATAGAGGCCTCCTCCTCCCCTTACAGCCTTCCTATCCATCTCCAAAATTGGTGCCTTACCAATTCTTTGCATCATTTTATGCAAATGACAGTACACAGAAACACTTCCATAGCCTACAATCTCAAAAAATTGTAACCCAAATTTTTCAAATTCACCAATTTTGTCAAATCAACATACATAACGTCTCAAGAAGTTATATGCTGTTGAAGTGAAGAAAAAATGTTTCAGTCTCATGATTTTGGTTAAAAATCATGGACAGTAAAAAAAAAACTATGATTTGGGTTAAAAAAAATGGTACAAATAGGAATAAAAAAAAATCATAACAATAGCTGGCAAATACAGCACACTACTGGTACATATTTACACATAGCAAAACTACACATTTTACATACAGATTTAAAACAACAAGATTTCTTCTTACTAGGCTTTTGAGTGCCACTTCCTGTCAAAAACAAATAGCACAATATTAAACTGAGTTACGATAGCTGGCTATGGGAACATTACTCTATTATCTATTAAGAGCACAGCGAAATGAAAGACACTGTGCCCTAATAGAGGCCTCCTCCTCCCCTTACAGCCTTCCTATCCATCTCCAAAATTGGTGCCTTACCAATTCTTTGCATCATTTTATGCAAATGACAGTACGCAGAAATGCTTCCATAGCCTACAATCTCAAAAAATTTTAACCCAAATTTTTAAAATTCACCAATTTTGTCAAATCAACATACATAACGTCTCAAGAAGTTATATGCTGTTGAAGTGAAGAAAAAATGTTTCAGTCTCATGATTTTGGTTAAAAATCATGGACAGTAAAAAAAAAAACTATGATTTGGGTTAAAAAAAATGGTACAAATAGGAATAAAAAAAATTATAACAATAGCTTGCAAGTACAGCACACTACTGGTACATATTTACACATAGCAAAACTACACATTTTACATACAGATTTAAAACAACAAGATTTCTTCTTACTAGGCTTTTGAGTGCCACTTCCTGTCAAAAACAAATAGCACAATATTAAACTAAGTTACGATAGCTGGCTATGGAAACATTACTGTATTATCTATTAAGAGCACAGCGAAATGAAAGACACTGTGCCCTAATAGAGGCCTCCTCCTCCCCTTACAGCCTTCCTATCCATCTCCAAAATTGGTGCCTTACCAATTCTTTGCATCATTTTATGCAAATGACAGTACGCAGAAATGCTTCCATAGCCTACAATCTCAAAAAATTTTAACCAGAATTTTTAAAATTCACCAATTTTGTCAAATCAACATACATAACGTCTCAAGGAGTTATATGCTGTTGAAGTGAAGAAAAAAAATTTCAGTCTCATGATTTTGGTTAAAAATCATGGACAGTAAAAAAAAAACCTATGATTTGGGTAAAAAAAAGGTACAAATAGGAATTAAAAAAATTATCACAATAGCTGGCAAGTACAGCACACTATTGGTACAAATTTACACATAGCAAAACTACACATTTTACATACAGATTTAAAACAACAAGATTTCTTCTTACTAGGCTTTTGAGTGCCACTTCCTGTCAAAAACAAATAGCACAATGTTAAACTGAGTTACGATAGCTGGCTATGGGAACATTACTGTATTATCTATTAAGAGCACAGCAAAATGAAAGACACTGTGCCCTAATAGAGGCCTCCTCCTCCCCTTACAGCCTTCCTATCCATCTCCAAAATTGGTGCCTTACCAATTCTTTGCATCATTTTATGCAAATGACAGTACACAGAAACACTTCCATAGCCTACAATCTCAAAAAATTTTAACCCAAATTTTTAAAATTCACCAATTTTGTCAAATCAACATACATAACGTCTCAAGGAGTTATATGCTGTTGAAGTGAAGAAAAAAAATTTCAGTCTCATGATTTTGGTTAAAAATCATGGACAGTAAAAAAAAACCTATGATTTGGGTAAAAAAAAGGTACAAATAGGAATTAAAAAAATTATCACAATAGCTGGCAAGTACAGCACACTATTGGTACAAATTTACACATAGCAAAACTACACATTTTACATACAGATTTAAAACAACAAGATTTCTTCTTACTAGGCTTTTGAGTGCCACTTCCTGTCAAAAACAAATAGCACAATGTTAAACTGAGTTACGATAGCTGGCTATGGGAACATTACTGTGTTATCTATTAAGAGCACAGCGAAATGAAAGACACTGTGCCCTAATAGAGGCCTCCTCCTCCCCTTACAGCCTTCCTATCCATCTCCAAAATTGGTGCCTTACCAATTCTTTGCATCATTTTATGCAAATGACAGTACACAGAAACACTTCCATAGCATACAATCTGAAAAAATTTTAACCCAAATTTTTAAAATTCACCAATTTTGTCAAATCAACATACATAACGTCTCAAGAAGTTATATGCTGTTGAAGTGAAGAAAAAATGTTTCAGTCTCATGATTTTGGTTAAAAATCATGGACAGTAAAAAAAAAAAACTATGATTTGGGTTAAAAAAAATGGTACAAGTAGGAATACAAAAAAATCATAACAATTGCTGGCAAGTACAGCACACTATTGGTACAAATTTACACATAGCAAAACTACACATTTTACATACAGATTTAAAACAACAAGATTTCTTCTTACTAGGCTTTTGAGTGCCACTTCCTGTCAAAAACAAATAGCACAATGTTAAACTGAGTTACGATAGCTGGCTATGGGAACATTACTCTATTATCTATTAAGAGCTTAGCAAAATGAAAGACACTGTGCCCTAATAGAGGCCTCCTCCTCCCCTTACAGCCTTCCTATCCATCTCCAAAATTGGTGCCTTACCAATTCTTTGCATCATTTTATGCAAATGACAGTACACAGAAACGCTTCCATAGCCTACAATCTCAAAAAATTTTAACCCAAATTTTTAAAATTCACCAATTTTGTCAAATCAACATACATAACGTCTCAAGAAGTTATATGCTGTTGAAGTGATGAAAAAATATTTCAGTCTCATGATTTTGGTTAAAAATCATGGACAGTAAAAAAAAAAACTATGATTTGGGTTAAAAAAAATGGTACAAGTAGGAATACAAAAAAATCATAACAATTGCTGGCAAGTACAGCACACTATTGGTACAAATTTACACATAGCAAAACTACACATTTTACATACAGATTTAAAACAACAAGATTTCTTATTACTAGGCTTTTGTGATAAAAAAGTGCCACTTCCTGTCAAAAACAAATAGCACAATGTTAAACTGAGTTACGATAGCTGGCTATGGGAACATTACTGTATTATCTATTAAGAGCACAGCGAAATGAAAGACACTGTGCCCTAATAGAGGCCTCCTCCTCCCCTTACAGCCTTCCTATCCATCTCCAAAATTGGTGCCTTACCAATTCTTTGCATCATTTTATGCAAATGACAGTACGCAGAAATGCTTCCATAGCCTACAATCTCAAAAAATTTTAACCAACATTTTTAAAATTCACCAATTTTGTCAAATCAACATACATAACGTCTCAAGGAGTTATATGCTGTTGAAGTGAAGAAAAAAAAATTCAGTCTCATGATTTTGGTTAAAAATCATGGACAGTAAAAAAAACCCCTATGATTTGGGTAAAAAAAAGGTACAAATAGGAATTAAAAAAATTATCACAATAGCTGGCAAGTACAGCACACTATTGGTACAAATTTACACATAGCAAAACTACACATTTTACATACAGATTTAAAACAACAAGATTTCTTATTACTAGGCTTTTGTAATAAAAAAAATGTGCCACCTCCTGTCAAAAACAAATAGCACAATGTTAAACTGAGTTAAGATAGCTGGTAGAGATAAGCAAACTTACAGTAAATTCGATTTGTCACGAACTTCTCGGCTCAGCAGTTGATGGCTTTTCCTGCATAAATTAGTTCAGCTTACAGGTGCTCCCCTGGGCTGGAAAAGGTGGATACAGTCCTAGGAGACTCTTTCCTAGGACTGTATCCACCTTTTCCAGCACACCAGAGCACCGGAAAGCTGAACTAATTTATGCAGGAAAAGTCAGCAACCGCCGAGCATAGAAGATCGTGACGATTCGAATTTACTTTAAGTTCGCTCATCTCTAATAGCTGGCTATGGGAACATTACTGTATTATCTATTAAGAGCACAGTGAATTGAAAGACACTGTGCCCTAATAGAGGCCTCCTCCTCCCCTTACAGCCTTCCTATCCATCTCCAAAATTGGTGCCTTACCAATTCTTTGCATCATTTTATGCAAATGACAGTACACAGAAACGCTTCCATAGCCTACAATCTCAAAAAATGTTAATCAAAATTTTTAAAATTCACCAATTTTGTCAAATCAACATACATAACATCTCAAGAAGTTAGATGCTGTTGAAGTGATGAAAAAATATTTCAGTCTCATGATTTTGATTAAAAATCATGGACAGTAAAAAAAAAAAACTATGATTTGGGTTAAAAAAAATTGTACAAATAGGAATACAAAAAAATCGTAACAATAGCTGGCAAGTACAGCACACTATTGGTACAAATTTACACATAGCAAAACTACACATTTTACATACAGATTTAAAACAACAAGATTTCTTCTTACTAGGCTTTTGAGTGCCACTTCCTGTCAAAAACAAATAGCACAATATTAAACTGAGTTACGATAGCTGGCTATGGAAACATTACTGTATTATCTATTAAGAGCACAGCGAAATGAAAGACACTGTGCCCTAATAGAGGCCTCCTCCTCCCCTTACAGCCTTCCTATCCATCTCCAAAATTGGTGCCTTACCAATTCTTTGCATCATTTTATGCAAATGACAGCACACAGAAACTCTTCCCTAGCCTACAATCTCAAAAAATTTTAACCCAAATTTTTAAAATTCACCAATTTTGTCAAATCAACATACATAACGTCTCAAGAAGTTATATGCTGTTGAAGTGAAGAAAAAATGTTTCAGTCTCATGATTTTGGTTAAAAATCATGGACAGTAAAAAAAAACAACTATGATTTGGGTTAAAAAAAATGGTACAAATAGGAATACAAAAAAATCATAACAATAGCTGGCAAGTACAGCACACTATTGGTACAAATTTACACATAGCAAAACTACACATTTTACATACAGATTTAAAACAACAAGATTTCTTCTTACTAGGCTTTTGAGTGCCACTTCCTGTCAAAAACAAATAGCACAATGTTAAACTGAGTTATGATAGCTGGCTATGGGAACATTACTGTATTATCTATTAAGAGCACAGCGAAATGAAAGACACTGTGCCCTAATAGAGGCCTCCTCCTCCTCTTACAGCCTTCCTATCCATCTCCAAAATTGGTGCCTTACCAATTCTTTGCATCATTTTATGCAAATGACAGTACGCAGAAATGCTTTCATAGCCTACAATCTCAAAAAATTTTAACCAACATTTTTAAAATTCACCAATTTTGTCAAATCAACATACATAACGTCTCAAGGAGTTATATGCTGTTGAAGTGAAGAAAAAAAAATTCAGTCTCATGATTTTGGTTAAAAATCATGGACAGTAAAAAAAAACCCTATGATTTGGGTAAAAAAAAGGTACAAATAGGAATTAAAAAAATTATCACAATAGCTGGCAAGTACAGCACATTATTGGTACAAATTTACACATAGCAAAACTACACATTTTACATACAGATTTAAAACAGCAAGATTTCTTCTTACTAGGCTTTTGAGTGCCACTTCCTGTCAAAAACAAATAGCACAATGTTAAACTGAGTTACGATAGCTGGCTATGGGAACATTACTGTATTATCTATTAAGAGCACAGTGAAATGAAAGACACTGTGCCCTAATAGAGGCCTCCTCCTCCCCTTACAGCCTTCCTATCCATCTCCAAAATTGGTGCCTTACCAATTCTTTGCATCATTTTATGCAAATGACAGTACACAGAAACACTTCCATAGCCTACAATCTCAAAAAATTTTAACCCAAATTTTTAAAATTCACCAATTTTGTCAAATCAACATACATAACGTCTCAAGAAGTTATATGCTGTTGAAGTGAAGAAAAAATGTTTCAGTCTCATGATTTTGGTTAAAAATCATGGACAGTAAAAAAAAAAAACTATGATTTGGGTTAAAAAAAATGGTACAAATAGGAATAAAAAAAAATCATAACAATAGCTGGCAAGTACAGCACACTACTGGTACATATTTACACATAGCAAAACTACACATTTTACATACAGATTTAAAACAACAAGATTTCTTCTTACTAGGCTTTTGAGTGCCACTTCCTGTCAAAAACAAATAGCACAATATTAAACTGAGTTACGATAGCTGGCTATGGAAACATTACTGTATTATCTATTAAGAGCACAGCGAAATGAAAGACACTGTGCCCTAATAGAGGCCTCCTCCTCCCCTTACAGCCTTCCTATCCATCTCCAAAATTGGTGCCTTACCAATTCTTTGCATCATTTTATGCAAATGACAGGAGGCAGAAATGCTTCCATAGCCTACAATCTCAAAAAATTTTAACCCAAATTTTTAAAATTCACCAATTTTGTCAAATCAACATACATAACGTCTCAAGAAGTTATATGCTGTTGAAGTGAAGAAAAAAATTTTCAGTCTCATGATTTTGGTTAAAAATCATGGACAGTAATAAAAATCAACTATGATTTGGGTTAAAAAAATGGTACAAATAGGAATACAAAAAAATCATAACAATAGCTGGCAAGTACAGCACACTATTGGTACAAATTTACACATAGCAAAACTACACATGTCATATAGAGATTTAAAAACAACAAGATTCCTTCTTACTAGGCTTTTGTAATTAAAAAAAAGTGCCACCTTCTGTCAAAAACAAATAGCACAATGTTAAACTGAGTTAAGATAGCTAGTAGAGATGAGCGAACTTACAGTAGATTTGATTAGTCACAAACTTCTCGGCTCGGCAGTTGATGACTTTTCCTGCATAAATTAGTTCAGCTTTCAGATGCTCCCGTGGGCTGGAAAAGGTGGATACAGTCCTAGGAGACTCTTTCCTAGGACTGTATCCGCCTTTTCCAGCCCACCGGAGCACCGGAAAGCTGAACTAATTTATGCAGGAAAAGTCAGCAACCGCCGAGCCGAGGAGTTTGTGATGAATCAAATTTACTGTAAGTTCGCTCATCTCTAATAGCTGGCTATGGGAACATTACTGTATTATCTATTAAGAGCACAGCTAAATGAAAGACACTGTGCCCTAATAAAGGCCTCCTCCTCCCCTTACAGCCTTCCTATCCATCTCCAAAATTGGTGCCTTACCAATTCTTTGCATCATTTTATGCAAATGTCAGCACACAGAAACTCTTCCCTAGCCTACAATCTCAAAAAATTTTAACCCAAATTTTTAAAATTCACCAATTTTGTCAAATCAACATACATAACGTCTCAAGAAGTTATATGCTGTTGAAGTGAAGAAAAAATGTTTCAGTCTCATGATTTTGGTTAAAAATCATGGACAGTAAAAAAAACCCTATGATTTGGGTAAAAAAAAGGTACAAATAGGAATTAAAAAAATTATCACAATAGCTGGCAAGTACAGCACACTATTGGTACAAATTTACACATAGCAAACTACACATTTTACATACAGATTTAAAACAACAAGATTTCTTATTACTAGGCTTTTGTAATAAAAAAAATGTGCCACCTCCTGTCAAAAACAAATAGCACAATGTTAAACTGAGTTAAGATAGCTGGTAGAGATAAGCAAACTTACAGTAAATTCGATTTGTCACGAACTTCTCGGCTCAGCAGTTGATGCCTTTTCCTGCATAAATTAGTTCAGCTTACAGGTGCTCCCCTGGGCTGGAAAAGGTGGATACAGTCCTAGGAGACTCTTTCCTAGGACTGTATCCACTTTTTCCAGCACACCAGAGCACCGGAAAGCTGAACTAATTTATGCAGGAAAAGTCAGCAACCGCCGAGCATAGAAGATCGTGACGATTCGAATTTACTTTAAGTTCGCTCATCTCTAATAGCTGGCTATGGGAACATTACTGTATTATCTATTAAGAGCACAGTGAATTGAAAGACACTGTGCCCTAATAGAGGCCTCCTCCTCCCCTTACAGCCTTCCTATCCATCTCCAAAATTGGTGCCTTACCAATTCTTTGCATCATTTTATGCAAATGACAGTACACAGAAACGCTTCCATAGCCTACAATCTCAAAAAATGTTAATCAAAATTTTTAAAATTCACCAATTTTGTCAAATAACATACATAACGTCTCAAGAAGTTATATGCTGTTGAAGTGATGAAAAAATATTTCAGTCTCATGATTTTGATTAAAAATCATGGACAGTAAAAAAAAACAAACTATGATTTGGGTTAAAAAAAATTGTACAAATAGGAATACAAAAAAATCGTAACAATAGCTGCCAAGTACAGCACACTACTGGTACAAATTTACACATAGCAAAACTACACATTTTACATACAGATTTAAAACAACAAGATTTCTTATTACTAGGCTTTTGTGATAAAAATAAAAGTGCCACTTCCTGTCAAAAACAAATAGCACAATGTTAAACTGAGTTACGATAGCTGGCTATGGGAACATTACTGTATTATCTATTAAGAGCACAGCGAAATGAAAGACACTGTGCCCTAATAGAGGCCTCCTCCTCCCCTTACAGCCTTCCTATCCATCTCCAAAATTGGTGCCTTACCAATTCTTTGCATCATTTTATGCAAATGACAGTACACAGAAACACTTCCATAGCCTACAATCTCAAAAAATTGTAACCCAAATTTTTCAAATTCACCAATTTTGTCAAATCAACATACATAACGTCTCAAGAAGTTATATGCTGTTGAAGTGAAGAAAAAATGTTTCAGTCTCATGATTTTGGTTAAAAATCATGGACAGTAAAAAAAAAAACTATGATTTGGGTTAAAAAAAATGGTACAAATAGGAATAAAAAAAAATCATAACAATAGCTGGCAAATACAGCACACTACTGGTACATATTTACACATAGCAAAACTACACATTTTACATACAGATTTAAAACAACAAGATTTCTTCTTACTAGGCTTTTGAGTGCCACTTCCTGTCAAAAACAAATAGCACAATATTAAACTGAGTTACGATAGCTGGCTATGGGAACATTACTCTATTATCTATTAAGAGCACAGCGAAATGAAAGACACTGTGCCCTAATAGAGGCCTCCTCCTCCCCTTACAGCCTTCCTATCCATCTCCAAAATTGGTGCCTTACCAATTCTTTGCATCATTTTATGCAAATGACAGTACGCAGAAATGCTTCCATAGCCTACAATCTCAAAAAATTTTAACCCAAATTTTTAAAATTCACCAATTTTGTCAAATCAACATACATAACGTCTCAAGAAGTTATATGCTGTTGAAGTGAAGAAAAAATGTTTCAGTCTCATGATTTTGGTTAAAAATCATGGACAGTAAAAAAAAAAACTATGATTTGGGTTAAAAAAAATGGTACAAATAGGAATAAAAAAAATTATAACAATAGCTTGCAAGTACAGCACACTACTGGTACATATTTACACATAGCAAAACTACACATTTTACATACAGATTTAAAACAACAAGATTTCTTCTTACTAGGCTTTTGAGTGCCACTTCCTGTCAAAAACAAATAGCACAATATTAAACTAAGTTACGATAGCTGGCTATGGAAACATTACTGTATTATCTATTAAGAGCACAGCGAAATGAAAGACACTGTGCCCTAATAGAGGCCTCCTCCTCCCCTTACAGCCTTCCTATCCATCTCCAAAATTGGTGCCTTACCAATTCTTTGCATCATTTTATGCAAATGACAGTACGCAGAAATGCTTCCATAGCCTACAATCTCAAAAAATTTTAACCAGAATTTTTAAAATTCACCAATTTTGTCAAATCAACATACATAACGTCTCAAGGAGTTATATGCTGTTGAAGTGAAGAAAAAAAATTTCAGTCTCATGATTTTGGTTAAAAATCATGGACAGTAAAAAAAAAACCTATGATTTGGGTAAAAAAAAGGTACAAATAGGAATTAAAAAAATTATCACAATAGCTGGCAAGTACAGCACACTATTGGTACAAATTTACACATAGCAAAACTACACATTTTACATACAGATTTAAAACAACAAGATTTCTTCTTACTAGGCTTTTGAGTGCCACTTCCTGTCAAAAACAAATAGCACAATGTTAAACTGAGTTATGATAGCTGGCTATGGGAACATTACTGTATTATCTATTAAGAGCACAGCGAAATGAAAGACACTGTGCCCTAATAGAGGCCTCCTCCTCCTCTTACAGCCTTCCTATCCATCTCCAAAATTGGTGCCTTACCAATTCTTTGCATCATTTTATGCAAATGACAGTACGCAGAAATGCTTTCATAGCCTACAATCTCAAAAAATTTTAACCAACATTTTTAAAATTCACCAATTTTGTCAAATCAACATACATAACGTCTCAAGGAGTTATATGCTGTTGAAGTGAAGAAAAAAAAATTCAGTCTCATGATTTTGGTTAAAAATCATGGACAGTAAAAAAAAACCCTATGATTTGGGTAAAAAAAAGGTACAAATAGGAATTAAAAAAATTATCACAATAGCTGGCAAGTACAGCACATTATTGGTACAAATTTACACATAGCAAAACTACACATTTTACATACAGATTTAAAACAGCAAGATTTCTTCTTACTAGGCTTTTGAGTGCCACTTCCTGTCAAAAACAAATAGCACAATGTTAAACTGAGTTACGATAGCTGGCTATGGGAACATTACTGTATTATCTATTAAGAGCACAGTGAAATGAAAGACACTGTGCCCTAATAGAGGCCTCCTCCTCCCCTTACAGCCTTCCTATCCATCTCCAAAATTGGTGCCTTACCAATTCTTTGCATCATTTTATGCAAATGACAGTACACAGAAACACTTCCATAGCCTACAATCTCAAAAAATTTTAACCCAAATTTTTAAAATTCACCAATTTTGTCAAATCAACATACATAACGTCTCAAGAAGTTATATGCTGTTGAAGTGAAGAAAAAATGTTTCAGTCTCATGATTTTGGTTAAAAATCATGGACAGTAAAAAAAAAAAACTATGATTTGGGTTAAAAAAAATGGTACAAATAGGAATAAAAAAAAATCATAACAATAGCTGGCAAGTACAGCACACTACTGGTACATATTTACACATAGCAAAACTACACATTTTACATACAGATTTAAAACAACAAGATTTCTTCTTACTAGGCTTTTGAGTGCCACTTCCTGTCAAAAACAAATAGCACAATATTAAACTGAGTTACGATAGCTGGCTATGGAAACATTACTGTATTATCTATTAAGAGCACAGCGAAATGAAAGACACTGTGCCCTAATAGAGGCCTCCTCCTCCCCTTACAGCCTTCCTATCCATCTCCAAAATTGGTGCCTTACCAATTCTTTGCATCATTTTATGCAAATGACAGGACGCAGAAATGCTTCCATAGCCTACAATCTCAAAAAATTTTAACCCAAATTTTTAAAATTCACCAATTTTGTCAAATCAACATACATAACGTCTCAAGAAGTTATATGCTGTTGAAGTGAAGAAAAAAAATTTCAGTCTCATGATTTTGGTTAAAAATCATGGACAGTAATAAAAAACAACTATGATTTGGGTTAAAAAAATGGTACAAATAGGAATACAAAAAAATCATAACAATAGCTGGCAAGTACAGCACACTATTGGTACAAATTTACACATAGCAAAACTACACATGTCATATAGAGATTTAAAAACAACAAGATTCCTTCTTACTAGGCATTTGTAATTAAAAAAAAGTGCCACCTTCTGTCAAAAACAAATAGCACAATGTTAAACTGAGTTAAGATAGCTAGTAGAGATGAGCGAACTTACAGTAGATTTGATTAGTCACAAACTTCTCGGCTCGGCAGTTGATGACTTTTCCTGCATAAATTAGTTCAGCTTTCAGATGCTCCCGTGGGCTGGAAAAGGTGGATACAGTCCTAGGAGACTCTTTCCTAGGACTGTATCCGCCTTTTCCAGCCCACCGGAGCACCGGAAAGCTGAACTAATTTATGCAGGAAAAGTCAGCAACCGCCGAGCCGAGGAGTTTGTGATGAATCAAATTTACTGTAAGTTCGCTCATCTCTAATAGCTGGCTATGGGAACATTACTGTATTATCTATTAAGAGCACAGCTAAATGAAAGACACTGTGCCCTAATAAAGGCCTCCTCCTCCCCTTACAGCCTTCCTATCCATCTCCAAAATTGGTGCCTTACCAATTCTTTGCATCATTTTATGCAAATGTCAGCACACAGAAACTCTTCCCTAGCCTACAATCTCAAAAAATTTTAACCCAAATTTTTAAAATTCACCAATTTTGTCAAATCAACATACATAACGTCTCAAGAAGTTATATGCTGTTGAAGTGAAGAAAAAATGTTTCAGTCTCATGATTTTGGTTAAAAATCATGGACAGTAAAAAAAACCCTATGATTTGGGTAAAAAAAAGGTACAAATAGGAATTAAAAAAATTATCACAATAGCTGGCAAGTACAGCACACTATTGGTACAAATTTACACATAGCAAACTACACATTTTACATACAGATTTAAAACAACAAGATTTCTTATTACTAGGCTTTTGTAATAAAAAAAATGTGCCACCTCCTGTCAAAAACAAATAGCACAATGTTAAACTGAGTTAAGATAGCTGGTAGAGATAAGCAAACTTACAGTAAATTCGATTTGTCACGAACTTCTCGGCTCAGCAGTTGATGGCTTTTCCTGCATAAATTAGTTCAGCTTACAGGTGCTCCCCTGGGCTGGAAAAGGTGGATACAGTCCTAGGAGACTCTTTCCTAGGACTGTATCCACTTTTTCCAGCACACCAGAGCACCGGAAAGCTGAACTAATTTATGCAGGAAAAGTCAGCAACCGCCGAGCATAGAAGATCGTGACGATTCGAATTTACTTTAAGTTCGCTCATCTCTAATAGCTGGCTATGGGAACATTACTGTATTATCTATTAAGAGCACAGTGAATTGAAAGACACTGTGCCCTAATAGAGGCCTCCTCCTCCCCTTACAGCCTTCCTATCCATCTCCAAAATTGGTGCCTTACCAATTCTTTGCATCATTTTATGCAAATGACAGTACACAGAAACGCTTCCATAGCCTACAATCTCAAAAAATGTTAATCAAAATTTTTAAAATTCACCAATTTTGTCAAATAACATACATAACGTCTCAAGAAGTTATATGCTGTTGAAGTGATGAAAAAATATTTCAGTCTCATGATTTTGATTAAAAATCATGGACAGTAAAAAAAAACAAACTATGATTTGGGTTAAAAAAAATTGTACAAATAGGAATACAAAAAAATCGTAACAATAGCTGGCAAGTACAGCACACTACTGGTACAAATTTACACATAGCAAAACTACACATTTTACATACAGATTTAAAACAACAAGATTTCTTATTACTAGGCTTTTGTGATAAAAATAAAAGTGCCACTTCCTGTCAAAAACAAATAGCACAATGTTAAACTGAGTTACGATAGCTGGCTATGGGAACATTACTGTATTATCTATTAAGAGCACAGCGAAATGAAAGACACTGTGCCCTAATAGAGGCCTCCTCCTCCCCTTACAGCCTTCCTATCCATCTCCAAAATTGGTGCCTTACCAATTCTTTGCATCATTTTATGCAAATGACAGTACACAGAAACACTTCCATAGCCTACAATCTCAAAAAATTGTAACCCAAATTTTTCAAATTCACCAATTTTGTCAAATCAACATACATAACGTCTCAAGAAGTTATATGCTGTTGAAGTGAAGAAAAAATGTTTCAGTCTCATGATTTTGGTTAAAAATCATGGACAGTAAAAAAAAAACTATGATTTGGGTTAAAAAAAATGGTACAAATAGGAATAAAAAAAAATCATAACAATAGCTGGCAAATACAGCACACTACTGGTACATATTTACACATAGCAAAACTACACATTTTACATACAGATTTAAAACAACAAGATTTCTTCTTACTAGGCTTTTGAGTGCCACTTCCTGTCAAAAACAAATAGCACAATATTAAACTGAGTTACGATAGCTGGCTATGGGAACATTACTCTATTATCTATTAAGAGCACAGCGAAATGAAAGACACTGTGCCCTAATAGAGGCCTCCTCCTCCCCTTACAGCCTTCCTATCCATCTCCAAAATTGGTGCCTTACCAATTCTTTGCATCATTTTATGCAAATGACAGTACGCAGAAATGCTTCCATAGCCTACAATCTCAAAAAATTTTATCCCAAATTTTTAAAATTCACCAATTTTGTCAAATCAACATACATAACGTCTCAAGAAGTTATATGCTGTTGAAGTGAAGAAAAAATGTTTCAGTCTCATGATTTTGGTTAAAAATCATGGACAGTAAAAAAAAAACTATGATTTGGGTTAAAAAAAATGGTACAAATAGGAATAAAAAAAATTATAACAATAGCTTGCAAGTACAGCACACTACTGGTACATATTTACACATAGCAAAACTACACATTTTACATACAGATTTAAAACAACAAGATTTCTTCTTACTAGGCTTTTGAGTGCCACTTCCTGTCAAAAACAAATAGCACAATATTAAACTAAGTTACGATAGCTGGCTATGGAAACATTACTGTATTATCTATTAAGAGCACAGCGAAATGAAAGACACTGTGCCCTAATAGAGGCCTCCTCCTCCCCTTACAGCCTTCCTATCCATCTCCAAAATTGGTGCCTTACCAATTCTTTGCATCATTTTATGCAAATGACAGTACGCAGAAATGCTTCCATAGCCTACAATCTCAAAAAATTTTAACTAGAATTTTTAAAATTCACCAATTTTGTCAAATCAACATACATAACGTCTCAAGGAGTTATATGCTGTTGAAGTGAAGAAAAAAAATTTCAGTCTCATGATTTTGGTTAAAAATCATGGACAGTAAAAAAAAAACCTATGATTTGGGTAAAAAAAAGGTACAAATAGGAATTAAAAAAATTATCACAATAGCTGGCAAGTACAGCACACTATTGGTACAAATTTACACATAGCAAAACTACACATTTTACATACAGATTTAAAACAACAAGATTTCTTCTTACTAGGCTTTTGAGTGCCACTTCCTGTCAAAAACAAATAGCACAATGTTAAACTGAGTTACGATAGCTGGCTATGGGAACATTACTGTATTATCTATTAAGAGCACAGCAAAATGAAAGACACTGTGCCCTAATAGAGGCCTCCTCCTCCCCTTACAGCCTTCCTATCCATCTCCAAAATTGGTGCCTTACCAATTCTTTGCATCATTTTATGCAAATGACAGTACACAGAAACACTTCCATAGCCTACAATCTCAAAAAATTTTAACCCAAATTTTTAAAATTCACCAATTTTGTCAAATCAACATACATAACGTCTCAAGGAGTTATATGCTGTTGAAGTGAAGAAAAAAAATTTCAGTCTCATGATTTTGGTTAAAAATCATGGACAGTAAAAAAAAACCTATGATTTGGGTAAAAAAAAGGTACAAATAGGAATTAAAAAAATTATCACAATAGCTGGCAAGTACAGCACACTATTGGTACAAATTTACACATAGCAAAACTACACATTTTACATACAGATTTAAAACAACAAGATTTCTTCTTACTAGGCTTTTGAGTGCCACTTCCTGTCAAAAACAAATAGCACAATGTTAAACTGAGTTACGATAGCTGGCTATGGGAACATTACTGTGTTATCTATTAAGAGCACAGCGAAATGAAAGACACTGTGCCCTAATAGAGGCCTCCTCCTCCCCTTACAGCCTTCCTATCCATCTCCAAAATTGGTGCCTTACCAATTCTTTGCATCATTTTATGCAAATGACAGTACACAGAAACACTTCCATAGCATACAATCTGAAAAAATTTTAACCCAAATTTTTAAAATTCACCAATTTTGTCAAATCAACATACATAACGTCTCAAGAAGTTATATGCTGTTGAAGTGAAGAAAAAATGTTTCAGTCTCATGATTTTGGTTAAAAATCATGGACAGTAAAAAAAAAAAACTATGATTTGGGTTAAAAAAAATGGTACAAGTAGGAATACAAAAAAATCATAACAATTGCTGGCAAGTACAGCACACTATTGGTACAAATTTACACATAGCAAAACTACACATTTTACATACAGATTTAAAACAACAAGATTTCTTCTTACTAGGCTTTTGAGTGCCACTTCCTGTCAAAAACAAATAGCACAATGTTAAACTGAGTTACGATAGCTGGCTATGGGAACATTACTCTATTATCTATTAAGAGCTTAGCAAAATGAAAGACACTGTGCCCTAATAGAGGCCTCCTCCTCCCCTTACAGCCTTCCTATCCATCTCCAAAATTGGTGCCTTACCAATTCTTTGCATCATTTTATGCAAATGACAGTACACAGAAACGCTTCCATAGCCTACAATCTCAAAAAATTTTAACCCAAATTTTTAAAATTCACCAATTTTGTCAAATCAACATACATAACGTCTCAAGAAGTTATATGCTGTTGAAGTGATGAAAAAATATTTCAGTCTCATGATTTTGGTTAAAAATCATGGACAGTAAAAAAAAAAACTATGATTTGGGTTAAAAAAAATGGTACAAGTAGGAATACAAAAAAATCATAACAATTGCTGGCAAGTACAGCACACTATTGGTACAAATTTACACATAGCAAAACTACACATTTTACATACAGATTTAAAACAACAAGATTTCTTATTACTAGGCTTTTGTGATAAAAAAGTGCCACTTCCTGTCAAAAACAAATAGCACAATGTTAAACTGAGTTACGATAGCTGGCTATGGGAACATTACTGTATTATCTATTAAGAGCACAGCGAAATGAAAGACACTGTGCCCTAATAGAGGCCTCCTCCTCCCCTTACAGCCTTCCTATCCATCTCCAAAATTGGTGCCTTACCAATTCTTTGCATCATTTTATGCAAATGACAGTACGCAGAAATGCTTCCATAGCCTACAATCTCAAAAAATTTTAACCAACATTTTTAAAATTCACCAATTTTGTCAAATCAACATACATAACGTCTCAAGGAGTTATATGCTGTTGAAGTGAAGAAAAAAAAATTCAGTCTCATGATTTTGGTTAAAAATCATGGACAGTAAAAAAAACCCCTATGATTTGGGTAAAAAAAAGGTACAAATAGGAATTAAAAAAATTATCACAATAGCTGGCAAGTACAGCACACTATTGGTACAAATTTACACATAGCAAAACTACACATTTTACATACAGATTTAAAACAACAAGATTTCTTATTACTAGGCTTTTGTAATAAAAAAAATGTGCCACCTCCTGTCAAAAACAAATAGCACAATGTTAAACTGAGTTAAGATAGCTGGTAGAGATAAGCAAACTTACAGTAAATTCGATTTGTCACGAACTTCTCGGCTCAGCAGTTGATGGCTTTTTCTGCATAAATTAGTTCAGCTTACAGGTGCTCCCCTGGGCTGGAAAAGGTGGATACAGTCCTAGGAGACTCTTTCCTAGGACTGTATCCACCTTTTCCAGCACACCAGAGCACCGGAAAGCTGAACTAATTTATGCAGGAAAAGTCAGCAACCGCCGAGCATAGAAGATCGTGACGATTCGAATTTACTTTAAGTTCGCTCATCTCTAATAGCTGGCTATGGGAACATTACTGTATTATCTATTAAGAGCACAGTGAATTGAAAGACACTGTGCCCTAATAGAGGCCTCCTCCTCCCCTTACAGCCTTCCTATCCATCTCCAAAATTGGTGCCTTACCAATTCTTTGCATCATTTTATGCAAATGACAGTACACAGAAACGCTTCCATAGCCTACAATCTCAAAAAATGTTAATCAAAATTTTTAAAATTCACCAATTTTGTCAAATCAACATACATAACATCTCAAGAAGTTAGATGCTGTTGAAGTGATGAAAAAATATTTCAGTCTCATGATTTTGATTAAAAATCATGGACAGTAAAAAAAAAAACTATGATTTGGGTTAAAAAAAATTGTACAAATAGGAATACAAAAAAATCGTAACAATAGCTGGCAAGTACAGCACACTATTGGTACAAATTTACACATAGCAAAACTACACATTTTACATACAGATTTAAAACAACAAGATTTCTTATTACTAGGCTTTTGTGATAAAAAAAAGTGCCACTTCCTGTCAAAAACAAATAGCACAATGTTAAACTGAGTTACGATAGCTGGCTATGGGAACATTACTGTATTATCTATTAAGAGCACAGCGAAATGAAAGACACTGTGCCCTAATAGAGGCCTCCTCCTCCCCTTACAGCCTTCCTATCCATCTCCAAAATTGGTGCCTTACCAATTCTTTGCATCATTTTATGCAAATGACAGTACACAGAAACACTTCCATAGCATACAATCTGAAAAAATTTTAACCCAAATTTTTAAAATTCACCAATTTTGTCAAATCAACATACATAACGTCTCAAGAAGTTATATGCTGTTGAAGTGAAGAAAAAATGTTTGAGTCTCATGATTTTGGTTAAAAATTATGGACAGTAAAAAAAAAAAACTATGATTTGGGTTAAAAAAAATGGTACAAGTAGGAATACAAAAAATCATAACAATTGCTGGCAAGTACAGCACACTATTGGTACAAATTTACACATAGCAAAACTACACATTTTACATACAGATTTAAAACAACAAGATTTCTTCTTACTAGGCTTTTGAGTGCCCCTTCCTGTCAAAAACAAATAGCACAATGTTAAACTGAGTTACGATAGCTGGCTATGGGAACATTACTGTATTATCTATTAAGAGCACAGCGAAATGAAAGACACTGTGCCCTAATAGAGGTCTCCTCCTCCCCTTACAGCCTTCCTATCCATCTCCAAAATTGGTGCCTTACCAATTCTTTGCATCATTTTATGCAAATGACAGTACGCAGAAATGCTTCCATAGCCTACAATCTCAAAACATTTTAACCAACATTTTTAAAACTCACCAATTTTGTCAAATCAACATACATAACGTCTCAAGGAGTTATATGCTGTTGAAGTGATGAAAAAATATTTCAGTCTCATGATTTTGATTAAAAATCATGGACAGTAAAAAAAAAAACTATGATTTGGGTTAAAAAAAATTGTACAAATAGGAATACAAAAAAATCGTAACAATAGCTGGCAAGTACAGCACACTATTGGTACAAATTTACACATAGCAAAACTACACATTTTACATACAGATTTAAAACAACAAGATTTCTTATTACTAGGCTTTTGTGATAAAAAAAAAGTGCCACTTCCTGTCAAAAACAAATAGCACAATGTTAAACTGAGTTACGATAGCTGGCTATGGGAACATTACTGTATTATCTATTAAGAGCACAGCGAAATGAAAGACACTGTGCCCTAATAGAGGCCTCCTCCTCCCCTTACAGCCTTCCTATCCATCTCCAAAATTGGTGCCTTACCAATTCTTTGCATCATTTTATGCAAATGACAGTACACAGAAACACTTCCATAGCCTACAATCTCAAAAAATTTTAACCCAAATTTTTCAAATTCACCAATTTTGTCAAATCAACATACATAACGTCTCAAGAAGTTATATGCTGTTGAAGTGAAGAAAAAATGTTTCAGTCTCATGATTTTGGTTAAAAATCATGGACAGTAAAAAAAAAAAACTATGATTTGGGTTAAAAAAAATGGTACAAATAGGAATAAAAAAAAATCATAACAATAGCTGGCAAGTACAGCACACTACTGGTACATATTTACACATAGCAAAACTACACATTTTACATACAGATTTAAAACAACAAGATTTCTTCTTACTAGGCTTTTGAGTGCCACTTCCTGTCAAAAACAAATAGCACAATGTTAAACTGAGTTACGATAGCTGGCTATGGGAACATTACTGTATTATCTATTAAGAGCACAGTGAAATGAAAGACACTGTGCCCTAATAGAGGCCTCCTCCTCCCCTTACAGCCTTCCTATCCATCTCCAAAATTGGTGCCTTACCAATTCTTTGCATCATTTTATGCAAATGACAGTACACAGAAACACTTCCATAGCCTACAATCTCAAAAAATTTTAACCCAAATTTTTAAAATTCACCAATTTTGTCAAATCAACATATATAACGTCTCAAGAAGTTATATGCTGTTGAAGTGAAGAAAAAATGTTTCAGTCTCATGATTTTGGTTAAAAATCATGGACAGTAAAAAAAAAAACTATGATTTGGGTTAAAAAAAATGGTACAAATAGAAATAAAAAAAAATCATAACAATAGCTGGCAAGTACAGCACACTACTGGTACATATTTACACATAGCAAAACTACACATTTTACATACAGATTTAAAACAACAAGATTTCTTCTTACTAGGCTTTTGAGTGCCACTTCCTGTCAAAAACAAATAGCACAATATTAAACTGAGTTACGATAGCTGGCTATGGAAACATTACTGTATTATCTATTAAGAGCACAGCGAAATGAAAGACTCTGTGCCCTAATAGAGGCCTCCTCCTCCCCTTACAGCCTTCCTATCCATCTCCAAAATTGGTGCCTTACCAATTCTTTGCATCATTTTATGCAAATGACAGTACGCAGAAATGCTTCCATAGCCTACAATCTCAAAAAATTTTAACCAGAATTTTTAAAATTCACCAATTTTGTCAAATCAACATACATAACGTCTCAAGGAGTTATATGCTGTTGAAGTGAAGAAAAAAAATTTCAGTCTCATGAGTTTGGTTAAAAATCATGGACAGTAAAAAAAAAATCTATGATTTGGGTAAAAAAAAGGTACAAATAGGAATTAAAAAAATTATCACAATAGCTGGCAAGTACAGCACACTATTGGTACAAATTTACACATAGCAAAACTACACATTTTACATACAGATTTAAAACAACAAGATTTCTTCTTACTAGGCTTTTGAGTGCCACTTCCTGTCAAAAACAAATAGCACAATGTTAAACTGAGTTACGATAGCTGGCTATGGGAACATTACTGTATTATCTATTAAGAGCACAGCGAAATGAAAGACACTGTGCCCTAATAGAGGCCTCCTCCTCCCCTTACAGCCTTCCTATCCATCTCCAAAATTGGTGCCTTACCAATTCTTTGCATCATTTTATGCAAATGACAGTACACAGAAACACTTCCATAGCCTACAATCTCAAAAAATTTTAACCCAAATTTTTAAAATTCACCAATTTTGTCAAATCAACATACATAACGTCTCAAGAAGTTATATGCTGTTGAAGTGAAGAAAAAATGTTTCAGTCTCATGATTTTGGTTAAAAATCATGGACAGTAAAAAAAAAAACTATGATTTGGGTTAAAAAAAATGGTACAAATAGGAATACAAAAAAATCATAACAATAGCTGGCAAGTACAGCACACTATTGGTACAAATTTACGCATAGCAAAACTACACATTTTACATACAGATTTAAAACAACAAGATTTCTTCTTACTAGGCTTTTGAGTGCCACTTCCTGTCAAAAACAAATAGCACAATGTTAAACTGAGTTACGATAGCTGGCTATGGGAACATTACTGTATTATCTATTAAGAGCACAGCGAAATGAAAGACACTGTGCCCTAATAGAGGCCTCCTCCTCCCCTTACAGCCTTCCTATCCATCTCCAAAATTGGTGCCTTACCAATTCTTTGCATCATTTTATGCAAATGACAGTACGCAGAAATGCTTCCATAGCCTACAATCTCAAAAAATTTTAACCAACATTTTTCAAATTCACCAATTTTGTCAAATCAACATACATAACGTCTCAAGGAGTTATATGCTGTTGAAGTGAAGAAAAAAAATTCAGTCTCATGATTTTGGTTAAAAATCATGGACAGTAAAAAAAAACCCTATGATTTGGGTAAAAAAAAGGTACAAATAGGAATTAAAAAAATTATCACAATAGCTGGCAAGTACAGCACACTATTGGTACAAATTTACACATAGCAAAACTACACATTTTACATACAGATTTAAAACAACAAGATTTCTTATTACTAGGCTTTTGTGATAAAAAAAAAAGTGCCACTTCCTGTCAAAAACAAATAGCACAATGTTAAACTGAGTTAAGATAGCTGGTAGAGATAAGCAAACTTACAGTAAATTTGATTTGTCACGAACTTTTCGGCTCGGCAGTTGATAGCTTTTCCTGCATAAATTAGTTCAGCTTACAGGTGCTCCCCTGGGCTGGAAAAGGTGGATACAGTCCTAGGAGACTCTTTCCTAGGACTGTATCCACCTTTTCCAGCACACCAGAGCACCGGAAAGCTGAACTAATTTATGCAGGAAAAGTCAGCAACCGCCGAGCATAGAAGATTCGATTCGAATTTACTTTAAGTTCGCTCATCTCTAATAGCTGGCTATGGGAACATTACTGTATTATCTATTAAGAGCACAGTGAATTGAAAGACACTGTGCCCTAATAGAGGCCTCCTCCTCCCCTTACAGCCTTCCTATCCATCTCCAAAATTGGTGCCTTACCAATTCTTTGCATCATTTTATGCAAATGACAGTACACAGAAACGCTTCCATAGCCTACAATCTCAAAAAATGTTAATCAAAATTTTTAAAATTCACCAATTTTGTGAAATCAACATACATAACGTCTCAAGAAGTTATATGCTGTTGAAGTGAAGAAAAAATGTTTCAGTCTCATGATTTTGGTTAAAAATAATGGACAGTAAAAAAAACAAACTATGATTTGGGTAAAAAAAAGGTACAAATAGGAATACAAAAAAATTATCACAATAGCTGGCAAGTACAGCACACTATTGGTACAAATTTACACATAGCAAAACTACACATGTCATATAGAGATTTAAAAACAACAAGATTCCTTCTTACTAGGCTTTTGTAATTAAAAAAAAGTGCCACCTTCTGTCAAAAACAAATAGCACAATGTTAAACTGAGTTAAGATAGCTAGTAGAGATAGCGAACTTACAGTAGATTTGATTAGTCACAAACTTCTCGGCTCGGCAGTTGATGACTTTTCCTGCATAAATTAGTTCAGCTTTCAGATGCTCCCGTGGGCTGGAAAAGGTGGATACAGTCCTAGGAGACTCTTTCCTAGGACTGTATCCACCTTTTCCAGCCCACCGGAGCACCGGAAAGCTGAACTAATTTATGCAGGAAAAGTCAGCAACCGCCGAGCCGAGGAGTTTGTGATGAATCAAATTTACTGCAAGTTCGCTCATCTCTAATAGCTGGCTATGGGAACATTACTGTATTATCTATTAAGAGCACAGCGAAATGAAAGACACTGTGCCCTAATAGAGGCCTCCTCCTCCTCTTACAGCCTTCCTATCCATCTCCAAAATTGGTGCCTTACCAATTCTTTGCATCATTTTATGCAAATGACAGTACGCAGAAATGCTTTCATAGCCTACAATCTCAAAAAATTTTAACCAACATTTTTAAAATTCACCAATTTTGTCAAATCAACATACATAACGTCTCAAGGAGTTATATGCTGTTGAAGTGAAGAAAAAAAAATTCAGTCTCATGATTTTGGTTAAAAATCATGGACAGTAAAAAAAAACCCTATGATTTGGGTAAAAAAAAGGTACAAATAGGAATTAAAAAAATTATCACAATAGCTGGCAAGTACAGCACATTATTGGTACAAATTTACACATAGCAAAACTACACATTTTACATACAGATTTAAAACAGCAAGATTTCTTCTTACTAGGCTTTTGAGTGCCACTTCCTGTCAAAAACAAATAGCACAATGTTAAACTGAGTTACGATAGCTGGCTATGGGAACATTACTGTATTATCTATTAAGAGCACAGTGAAATGAAAGACACTGTGCCCTAATAGAGGCCTCCTCCTCCCCTTACAGCCTTCCTATCCATCTCCAAAATTGGTGCCTTACCAATTCTTTGCATCATTTTATGCAAATGACAGTACACAGAAACACTTCCATAGCCTACAATCTCAAAAAATTTTAACCCAAATTTTTAAAATTCACCAATTTTGTCAAATCAACATACATAACGTCTCAAGAAGTTATATGCTGTTGAAGTGAAGAAAAAAATTTTCAGTCTCATGATTTTGGTTAAAAATCATGGACAGTAATAAAAAACAACTATGATTTGGGTTAAAAAAATGGTACAAATAGGAATACAAAAAAATCATAACAATAGCTGGCAAGTACAGCACACTATTGGTACAAATTTACACATAGCAAAACTACACATGTCATATAGAGATTTAAAAACAACAAGATTCCTTCTTACTAGGCTTTTGTAATTAAAAAAAAGTGCCACCTTCTGTCAAAAACAAATAGCACAATGTTAAACTGAGTTAAGATAGCTAGTAGAGATGAGCGAACTTACAGTAGATTTGATTAGTCACAAACTTCTCGGCTCGGCAGTTGATGACTTTTCCTGCATAAATTAGTTCAGCTTTCAGATGCTCCCGTGGGCTGGAAAAGGTGGATACAGTCCTAGGAGACTCTTTCCTAGGACTGTATGCGCCTTTTCCAGCCCACCGGAGCACCGGAAAGCTGAACTAATTTATGCAGGAAAAGTCAGCAACCGCCGAGCCGAGGAGTTTGTGATGAATCAAATTTACTGTAAGTTCGCTCATCTCTAATAGCTGCCTATGGGAACATTACTGTATTATCTATTAAGAGCACAGCTAAATGAAAGACACTGTGCCCTAATAAAGGCCTCCTCCTCCCCTTACAGCCTTCCTATCCATCTCCAAAATTGGTGCCTTACCAATTCTTTGCATCATTTTATGCAAATGTCAGCACACAGAAACTCTTCCCTAGCCTACAATCTCAAAAAATTTTAACCCAAATTTTTAAAATTCACCAATTTTGTCAAATCAACATACATAACGTCTCAAGAAGTTATATGCTGTTGAAGTGAAGAAAAAATGTTTCAGTCTCATGATTTTGGTTAAAAATCATGGACAGTAAAAAAAACCCTATGATTTGGGTAAAAAAAAGGTACAAATAGGAATTAAAAAAATTATCACAATAGCTGGCAAGTACAGCACACTATTGGTACAAATTTACACATAGCAAACTACACATTTTACATACAGATTTAAAACAACAAGATTTCTTATTACTAGGCTTTTGTAATAAAAAAAATGTGCCACCTCCTGTCAAAAACAAATAGCACAATGTTAAACTGAGTTAAGATAGCTGGTAGAGATAAGCAAACTTACAGTAAATTCGATTTGTCACGAACTTCTCGGCTCAGCAGTTGATGGCTTTTCCTGCATAAATTAGTTCAGCTTACAGGTGCTCCCCTGGGCTGGAAAAGGTGGATACAGTCCTAGGAGACTCTTTCCTAGGACTGTATCAACTTTTTCCAGCACACCAGAGCACCGGAAAGCTGAACTAATTTATGCAGGAAAAGTCAGCAACCGCCGAGCATAGAAGATCGTGACGATTCGAATTTACTTTAAGTTCGCTCATCTCTAATAGCTGGCTATGGGAACATTACTGTATTATCTATTAAGAGCACAGTGAATTGAAAGACACTGTGCCCTAATAGAGGCCTCCTCCTCCCCTTACAGCCTTCCTATCCATCTCCAAAATTGGTGCCTTACCAATTCTTTGCATCATTTTATGCAAATGACAGTACACAGAAACGCTTCCATAGCCTACAATCTCAAAAAATGTTAATCAAAATTTTTAAAATTCACCAATTTTGTCAAATAACATACATAACGTCTCAAGAAGTTATATGCTGTTGAAGTGATGAAAAAATATTTCAGTCTCATGATTTTGATTAAAAATCATGGACAGTAAAAAAAAACAAACTATGATTTGGGTTAAAAAAAATTGTACAAATAGGAATACAAAAAAATCGTAACAATAGCTGCCAAGTACAGCACACTACTGGTACAAATTTACACATAGCAAAACTACACATTTTACATACAGATTTAAAACAACAAGATTTCTTATTACTAGGCTTTTGTGATAAAAAAAAAAGTGCCACTTCCTGTCAAAAACAAATAGCACAATGTTAAACTGAGTTACGATAGCTGGCTATGGGAACATTACTGTATTATCTATTAAGAGCACAGCGAAATGAAAGACACTGTGCCCTAATAGAGGCCTCCTCCTCCCCTTACAGCCTTCCTATCCATCTCCAAAATTGGTGCCTTACCAATTCTTTGCATCATTTTATGCAAATGACAGTACGCAGAAATGCTTCCATAGCCTACAATCTCAAAAAATTTTAACCAAAATTTTTCAAATTCACCAATTTTGTCAAATCAACATACATAACGTCTCAAGGAGTTATATGCTGTTGAAGTGAAGAAAAAAAATTTCAGTCTCATGATTTTGGTTAAAAATCATGGACAGTAAAAAAAAAAACCTATGATTTGGGTAAAAAAAAGGTACAAATAGGAATTAAAAAAATTATCACAATAGCTGGCAAGTACAGCACACTATTGGTACAAATTTACACATAGTAAAACTACACATTTTACATACAGATTTAAAACAACAAGATTTCTTCTTACTAGGCTTTTGAGTGCCACTTCCTGTCAAAAACAAATAGCACAATGTTAAACTGAGTTACGATAGCTGGCTATGGGAACATTACTGTATTATCTATTAAGAGCACAGCGAAATGAAAGACACTGTGCCCTAATAGAGGCCTCCTCCTCCCCTTACAGCCTTCCTATCCATCTCCAAAATTGGTGCCTTACCAATTCTTTGCATCATTTTATGCAAATGACAGTACACAGAAACACTTCCATAGCCTACAATCTCAAAAAATTGTAACCCAAATTTTTCAAATTCACCAATTTTGTCAAATCAACATACATAACGTCTCAAGAAGTTATATGCTGTTGAAGTGAAGAAAAAATGTTTCAGTCTCATGATTTTGGTTAAAAATCATGGACAGTAAAAAAAAAAACTATGATTTGGGTTAAAAAAAATGGTACAAATAGGAATAAAAAAAAATCATAACAATAGCTGGCAAATACAGCACACTACTGGTACATATTTACACATAGCAAAACTACACATTTTACATACAGATTTAAAACAACAAGATTTCTTCTTACTAGGCTTTTGAGTGCCACTTCCTGTCAAAAACAAATAGCACAATATTAAACTGAGTTACGATAGCTGGCTATGGGAACATTACTCTATTATCTATTAAGAGCACAGCGAAATGAAAGACACTGTGCCCTAATAGAGGCCTCCTCCTCCCCTTACAGCCTTCCTATCCATCTCCAAAATTGGTGCCTTACCAATTCTTTGCATCATTTTATGCAAATGACAGTACGCAGAAATGCTTCCATAGCCTACAATCTCAAAAAATTTTAACCCAAATTTTTAAAATTCACCAATTTTGTCAAATCAACATACATAACGTCTCAAGAAGTTATATGCTGTTGAAGTGAAGAAAAAATGTTTCAGTCTCATGATTTTGGTTAAAAATCATGGACAGTAAAAAAAAAAACTATGATTTGGGTTAAAAAAAATGGTACAAATAGGAATAAAAAAAATTATAACAATAGCTTGCAAGTACAGCACACTACTGGTACATATTTACACATAGCAAAACTACACATTTTACATACAGATTTAAAACAACAAGATTTCTTCTTACTAGGCTTTTGAGTGCCACTTCCTGTCAAAAACAAATAGCACAATATTAAACTAAGTTACGATAGCTGGCTATGGAAACATTACTGTATTATCTATTAAGAGCACAGCGAAATGAAAGACACTGTGCCCTAATAGAGGCCTCCTCCTCCCCTTACAGCCTTCCTATCCATCTCCAAAATTGGTGCCTTACCAATTCTTTGCATCATTTTATGCAAATGACAGTACGCAGAAATGCTTCCATAGCCTACAATCTCAAAAAATTTTAACCAGAATTTTTAAAATTCACCAATTTTGTCAAATCAACATACATAACGTCTCAAGGAGTTATATGCTGTTGAAGTGAAGAAAAAATATTTCAGTCTCATGATTTTGGTTAAAAATCATGGACAGTAAAAAAAAACCTATGATTTGGGTAAAAAAAAGGTACAAATAGGAATTAAAAAAATTATCACAATAGCTGGCAAGTACAGCACACTATTGGTACAAATTTACACATAGCAAAACTACACATTTTACATACAGATTTAAAACAACAAGATTTCTTCTTACTAGGCTTTTGAGTGCCACTTCCTGTCAAAAACAAATAGCACAATGTTAAACTGAGTTACTATAGCTGGCTATGGGAACATTACTGTATTATCTATTAAGAGCACAGCAAAATGAAAGACACTGTGCCCTAATAGAGGCCTCCTCCTCCCCTTACAGCCTTCCTATCCATCTCCAAAATTGGTGCCTTACCAATTCTTTGCATCATTTTATGCAAATGACAGTACACAGAAACACTTCCATAGCCTACAATCTCAAAAAAATTTAACCAAAATTTTTAAAATTCACCAATTTTGTCAAATCAACATACATAACGTCTCAAGGAGTTATATGCTGTTGAAGTGAAGAAAAAAAATTTCAGTCTCATGATTTTGGTTAAAATCATGGACAGTAAAAAAAAACCTATGATTTGGGTAAAAAAAAGGTACAAATAGGAATTAAAAAAATTATCACAATAGCTGGCAAGTACAGCACACTATTGGTACAAATTTACACATAGCAAAACTACACATTTTACATACAGATTTAAAACAACAAGATTTCTTCTTACTAGGCTTTTGAGTGCCACTTCCTGTCAAAAACAAATAGCACAATGTTAAACTGAGTTACGATAGCTGGCTATGGGAACATTACTGTATTATCTATTAAGAGCACAGCGAAATGAAAGACACTGTGCCCTAATAGAGGCCTCCTCCTCCCCTTACAGCCTTCCTATCCATCTCCAAAATTGGTGCCTTACCAATTCTTTGCATCATTTTATGCAAATGACAGTACACAGAAACACTTCCATAGCATACAATCTGAAAAAATTTTAACCCAAATTTTTAAAATTCACCAATTTTGTCAAATCAACATACATAACGTCTCAAGAAGTTATATGCTGTTGAAGTGAAGAAAAAATGTTTCAGTCTCATGATTTTGGTTAAAAATCATGGACAGTAAAAAAAAAAAACTATGATTTGGGTTAAAAAAAATGGTACAAGTAGGAATACAAAAAAATCATAACAATTGCTGGCAAGTACAGCACACTATTGGTACAAATTTACACATAGCAAAACTACACATTTTACATACAGATTTAAAACAACAAGATTTCTTCTTACTAGGCTTTTGAGTGCCACTTCCTGTCAAAAACAAATAGCACAATGTTAAACTGAGTTACGATAGCTGGCTATGGAAACATTACTCTATTATCTATTAAGAGCACAGCAAAATGAAAGACACTGTGCCCTAATAGAGGCCTCCTCCTCCCCTTACAGCCTTCCTATCCATCTCCAAAATTGGTGCCTTACCAATTCTTTGCATCATTTTATGCAAATGACAGTACACAGAAACGCTTCCATAGCCTACAATCTCAAAAAATTTTAACCCAAATTTTTAAAATTCACCAATTTTGTCAAATCAACATACATAACGTCTCAAGAAGTTATATGCTGTTGAAGTGATGAAAAAATATTTCAGTCTCATGATTTTGGTTAAAAATCATGGACAGTAAAAAAAAAAAACTATGATTTGGGTTAAAAAAAATGGTACAAGTAGGAATACAAAAAAATCATAACAATTGCTGGCAAGTACAGCACACTATTGGTACAAATTTACACATAGCAAAACTACACATTTTACATACAGATTTAAAACAACAAGATTTCTTATTACTAGGCTTTTGTGATAAAAAAGTGCCACTTCCTGTCAAAAACAAATAGCACAATGTTAAACTGAGTTACGATAGCTGGCTATGGGAACATTACTGTATTATCTATTAAGAGCACAGCGAAATGAAAGACACTGTGCCCTAATAGAGGCCTCCTCCTCCCCTTACAGCCTTCCTATCCATCTCCAAAATTGGTGCCTTACCAATTCTTTGCATCATTTTATGCAAATGACAGTACGCAGAAATGCTTCCATAGCCTACAATCTCAAAAAATTTTAACCCAAATTTTTAAAATTCACCAATTTTGTCAAATCAACATACATAACGTCTCAAGAAGTTATATGCTGTTGAAGTGAAGAAAAAAATTTTCAGTCTCATGATTTTGGTTAAAAATCATGGACAGTAATAAAAAACAACTATGATTTGGGTTAAAAAAATGGTACAAATAGGAATACAAAAAAATCATAACAATAGCTGGCAAGTACAGCACACTATTGGTACAAATTTACACATAGCAAAACTACACATGTCATATAGAGATTTAAAAACAACAAGATTCCTTCTTACTAGACTTTTGTAATTAAAAAAAAGTGCCACCTTCTGTCAAAAACAAATAGCACAATGTTAAACTGAGTTAAGATAGCTAGTAGAGATGAGCGAACTTACAGTAGATTTGATTAGTCACAAACTTCTCGGCTCGGCAGTTGATGACTTTTCCTGCATAAATTAGTTCAGCTTTCAGATGCTCCCGTGGGCTGGAAAAGGTGGATACAGTCCTAGGAGACTCTTTCCTAGGACTGTATCCGCCTTTTCCAGCCCACCGGAGCACCGGAAAGCTGAACTAATTTATGCAGGAAAAGTCAGCAACCGCCGAGCCGAGGAGTTTGTGATGAATCAAATTTACTGTAAGTTCGCTCATCTCTAATAGCTGGCTATGGGAACATTACTGTATTATCTATTAAGAGCACAGCTAAATGAAAGACACTGTGCCCTAATAAAGGCCTCCTCCTCCCCTTACAGCCTTCCTATCCATCTCCAAAATTGGTGCCTTACCAATTCTTTGCATCATTTTATGCAAATGTCAGCACACAGAAACTCTTCCCTAGCCTACAATCTCAAAAAATTTTAACCCAAATTTTTAAAATTCACCAATTTTGTCAAATCAACATACATAACGTCTCAAGAAGTTATATGCTGTTGAAGTGAAGAAAAAATTTTTCAGTCTCATGATTTTGGTTAAAAATCATGGACAGTAAAAAAAACCCTATGATTTGGGTAAAAAAAAGGTACAAATAGGAATTAAAAAAATTATCACAATAGCTGGCAAGTACAGCACACTATTGGTACAAATTTACACATAGCAAACTACACATTTTACATACAGATTTAAAACAACAAGATTTCTTATTACTAGGCTTTTGTAATAAAAAAAATGTGCCACCTCCTGTCAAAAACAAATAGCACAATGTTAAACTGAGTTAAGATAGCTGGTAGAGATAAGCAAACTTACAGTAAATTCGATTTGTCACGAACTTCTCGGCTCAGCAGTTGATGGCTTTTCCTGCATAAATTAGTTCAGCTTACAGGTGCTCCCCTGGGCTGGAAAAGGTGGATACAGTCCTAGGAGACTCTTTCCTAGGACTGTATCCACTTTTTCCAGCACACCAGAGCACCGGAAAGCTGAACTAATTTATGCAGGAAAAGTCAGCAACCGCCGAGCATAGAAGATCGTGACGATTCGAATTTACTTTAAGTTCGCTCATCTCTAATAGCTGGCTATGGGAACATTACTGTATTATCTATTAAGAGCACAGTGAATTGAAAGACACTGTGCCCTAATAGAGGCCTCCTCCTCCCCTTACAGCCTTCCTATCCATCTCCAAAATTGGTGCCTTACCAATTCTTTGCATCATTTTATGCAAATGACAGTACACAGAAACGCTTCCATAGCCTACAATCTCAAAAAATGTTAATCAAAATTTTTAAAATTCACCAATTTTGTCAAATAACATACATAACGTCTCAAGAAGTTATATGCTGTTGAAGTGATGAAAAAATATTTCAGTCTCATGATTTTGATTAAAAATCATGGACAGTAAAAAAAAACAAACTATGATTTGGGTTAAAAAAAATTGTACAAATAGGAATACAAAAAAATCGTAACAATAGCTGGCAAGTACAGCACACTACTGGTACAAATTTACACATAGCAAAACTACACATTTTACATACAGATTTAAAACAACAAGATTTCTTATTACTAGGCTTTTGTGATAAAAAAAAAAGTGCCACTTCCTGTCAAAAACAAATAGCACAATGTTAAACTGAGTTACGATAGCTGGCTATGGGAACATTACTGTATTATCTATTAAGAGCACAGCAAAATGAAAGACACTGTGCCCTAATAGAGGCCTCCTCCTCCCCTTACAGCCTTCCTATCCATCTCCAAAATTGGTGCCTTACCAATTCTTTGCATCATTTTATGCAAATGACAGTACGCAGAAATGCTTCCATAGCCTACAATCTCAAAAAATTTTAACCAAAATTTTTCAAATTCACCAATTTTGTCAAATCAACATACATAACGTCTCAAGGAGTTATATGCTGTTGAAGTGAAGAAAAAAAATTTCAGTCTCATGATTTTGGTTAAAAATCATGGACAGTAAAAAAAAAAACCTATGATTTGGGTAAAAAAAAGGTACAAATAGGAATTAAAAAAATTATCACAATAGCTGGCAAGTACAGCACACTATTGGTACAAATTTACACATAGTAAAACTACACATTTTACATACAGATTTAAAACAACAAGATTTCTTCTTACTAGGCTTTTGAGTGCCACTTCCTGTCAAAAACAAATAGCACAATGTTAAACTGAGTTACGATAGCTGGCTATGGGAACATTACTGTATTATCTATTAAGAGCACAGCGAAATGAAAGACACTGTGCCCTAATAGAGGCCTCCTCCTCCCCTTACAGCCTTCCTATCCATCTCCAAAATTGGTGCCTTACCAATTCTTTGCATCATTTTATGCAAATGACAGTACACAGAAACACTTCCATAGCCTACAATCTCAAAAAATTGTAACCCAAATTTTTCAAATTCACCAATTTTGTCAAATCAACATACATAACGTCTCAAGAAGTTATATGCTGTTGAAGTGAAGAAAAAATGTTTCAGTCTCATGATTTTGGTTAAAAATCATGGACAGTAAAAAAAAAAACTATGATTTGGGTTAAAAAAAATGGTACAAATAGGAATAAAAAAAAATCATAACAATAGCTGGCAAATACAGCACACTACTGGTACATATTTACACATAGCAAAACTACACATTTTACATACAGATTTAAAACAACAAGATTTCTTCTTACTAGGCTTTTGAGTGCCACTTCCTGTCAAAAACAAATAGCACAATATTAAACTAAGTTACGATAGCTGGCTATGGAAACATTACTGTATTATCTATTAAGAGCACAGCGAAATGAAAGACACTGTGCCCTAATAGAGGCCTCCTCCTCCCCTTACAGCCTTCCTATCCATCTCCAAAATTGGTGCCTTACCAATTCTTTGCATCATTTTATGCAAATGACAGTACGCAGAAATGCTTCCATAGCCTACAATCTCAAAAAATTTTAACCAGAATTTTTAAAATTCACCAATTTTGTCAAATCAACATACATAACGTCTCAAGGAGTTATATGCTGTTGAAGTGAAGAAAAAAAATTTCAGTCTCATGATTTTGGTTAAAAATCATGGACAGTAAAAAAAAACCTATGATTTGGGTAAAAAAAAGGTACAAATAGGAATTAAAAAAATTATCACAATAGCTGGCAAGTACAGCACACTATTGGTACAAATTTACACATAGCAAAACTACACATTTTACATACAGATTTAAAACAACAAGATTTCTTCTTACTAGGCTTTTGAGTGCCACTTCCTGTCAAAAACAAATAGCACAATGTTAAACTGAGTTACGATAGCTGGCTATGGGAACATTACTGTATTATCTATTAAGAGCACAGCGAAATGAAAGACACTGTGCCCTAATAGAGGCCTCCTCCTCCCCTTACAGCCTTCCTATCCATCTCCAAAATTGGTGCCTTACCAATTCTTTGCATCATTTTATGCAAATGACAGTACACAGAAACACTTCCATAGCATACAATCTGAAAAAATTTTAACCCAAATTTTTAAAATTCACCAATTTTGTCAAATCAACATACATAACGTCTCAAGAAGTTATATGCTGTTGAAGTGAAGAAAAAATGTTTCAGTCTCATGATTTTGGTTAAAAATCATGGACAGTAAAAAAAAAAAACTATGATTTGGGTTAAAAAAAATGGTACAAGTAGGAATACAAAAAAATCATAACAATTGCTGGCAAGTACAGCACACTATTGGTACAAATTTACACATAGCAAAACTACACATTTTACATACAGATTTAAAACAACAAGATTTCTTCTTACTAGGCTTTTGAGTGCCACTTCCTGTCAAAAACAAATAGCACAATGTTAAACTGAGTTACGATAGCTGGCTATGGGAACATTACTCTATTATCTATTAAGAGCACAGCAAAATGAAAGACACTGTGCCCTAATAGAGGCCTCCTCCTCCCCTTACAGCCTTCCTATCCATCTCCAAAATTGGTGCCTTACCAATTCTTTGCATCATTTTATGCAAATGACAGTACACAGAAACGCTTCCATAGCCTACAATCTCAAAAAATTTTAAACCAAATTTTTAAAATTCACCAATTTTGTCAAATCAACATACATAACGTCTCAAGAAGTTATATGCTGTTGAAGTGATGAAAAAATATTTCAGTCTCATGATTTTGGTTAAAAATCATGGACAGTAAAAAAAAAAAACTATGATTTGGGTTAAAAAAAATGGTACAAGTAGGAATACAAAAAAATCATAACAATTGCTGGCAAGTACAGCACACTATTGGTACAAATTTACACATAGCAAAACTACACATTTTACATAAAGATTTAAAACAACAAGATTTCTTATTACTAGGCTTTTGTGATAAAAAAGTGCCACTTCCTGTCAAAAACAAATAGCACAATGTTAAACTGAGTTACGATAGCTGGCTATGGGAACATTACTGTATTATCTATTAAGAGCACAGCGAAATGAAAGACACTGTGCCCTAATAGAGGCCTCCTCCTCCCCTTACAGCCTTCCTATCCATCTCCAAAATTGGTGCCTTACCAATTCTTTGCATCATTTTATGCAAATGACAGTACGCAGAAATGCTTCCATAGCCTACAATCTCAAAAAATTTTAACCAAAATTTTTCAAATTCACCAATTTTGTCAAATCAACATACATAACGTCTCAAGGAGTTATATGCTGTTGAAGTGAAGAAAAAAAATTTCAGTCTCATGATTTTGGTTAAAAATCATGGACAGTAAAAAAAAAAACCTATGATTTGGGTAAAAAAAAGGTACAAATAGGAATTAAAAAAATTATCACAATAGCTGGCAAGTACAGCACACTATTGGTACAAATTTACACATAGTAAAACTACACATTTTACATACAGATTTAAAACAACAAGATTTCTTCTTACTAGGCTTTTGAGTGCCACTTCCTGTCAAAAACAAATAGCACAATGTTAAACTGAGTTACGATAGCTGGCTATGGGAACATTACTGTATTATCTATTAAGAGCACAGCGAAATGAAAGACACTGTGCCCTAATAGAGGCCTCCTCCTCCCCTTACAGCCTTCCTATCCATCTCCAAAATTGGTGCCTTACCAATTCTTTGCATCATTTTATGCAAATGACAGTACACAGAAACACTTCCATAGCCTACAATCTCAAAAAATTGTAACCCAAATTTTTCAAATTCACCAATTTTGTCAAATCAACATACATAACGTCTCAAGAAGTTATATGCTGTTGAAGTGAAGAAAAAATGTTTCAGTCTCATGATTTTGGTTAAAAATCATGGACAGTAAAAAAAAAAACTATGATTTGGGTTAAAAAAAATGGTACAAATAGGAATAAAAAAAAATCATAACAATAGCTGGCAAATACAGCACACTACTGGTACATATTTACACATAGCAAAACTACACATTTTACATACAGATTTAAAACAACAAGATTTCTTCTTACTAGGCTTTTGAGTGCCACTTCCTGTCAAAAACAAATAGCACAATATTAAACTGAGTTACGATAGCTGGCTATGGGAACATTACTCTATTATCTATTAAGAGCACAGCGAAATGAAAGACACTGTGCCCTAATAGAGGCCTCCTCCTCCCCTTACAGCCTTCCTATCCATCTCCAAAATTGGTGCCTTACCAATTCTTTGCATCATTTTATGCAAATGACAGTACGCAGAAATGCTTCCATAGCCTACAATCTCAAAAAATTTTAACCCAAATTTTTAAAATTCACCAATTTTGTCAAATCAACATACATAACGTCTCAAGAAGTTATATGCTGTTGAAGTGAAGAAAAAATGTTTCAGTCTCATGATTTTGGTTAAAAATCATGGACAGTAAAAAAAAAAACTATGATTTGGGTTAAAAAAAATGGTACAAATAGGAATAAAAAAAATTATAACAATAGCTTGCAAGTACAGCACACTACTGGTACATATTTACACATAGCAAAACTACACATTTTACATACAGATTTAAAACAACAAGATTTCTTCTTACTAGGCTTTTGAGTGCCACTTCCTGTCAAAAACAAATAGCACAATATTAAACTAAGTTACGATAGCTGGCTATGGAAACATTACTGTATTATCTATTAAGAGCACAGCGAAATGAAAGACACTGTGCCCTAATAGAGGCCTCCTCCTCCCCTTACAGCCTTCCTATCCATCTCCAAAATTGGTGCCTTACCAATTCTTTGCATCATTTTATGCAAATGACAGTACGCAGAAATGCTTCCATAGCCTACAATCTCAAAAAATTTTAACCAGAATTTTTAAAATTCACCAATTTTGTCAAATCAACATACATAACGTCTCAAGGAGTTATATGCTGTTGAAGTGAAGAAAAAAAATTTCAGTCTCATGATTTTGGTTAAAAATCATGGACAGTAAAAAAAAAACCTATGATTTGGGTAAAAAAAAGGTACAAATAGGAATTAAAAAAATTATCACAATAGCTGGCAAGTACAGCACACTATTGGTACAAATTTACACATAGCAAAACTACACATTTTACATACAGATTTAAAACAACAAGATTTCTTCTTACTAGGCTTTTGAGTGCCACTTCCTGTCAAAAACAAATAGCACAATGTTAAACTGAGTTACAATAGCTGGCTATGGGAACATTACTGTATTATCTATTAAGAGCACAGCAAAATGAAAGACACTGTGCCCTAATAGAGGCCTCCTCCTCCCCTTACAGCCTTCCTATCCATCTCCAAAATTGGTGCCTTACCAATTCTTTGCATCATTTTATGCAAATGACAGTACACAGAAACACTTCCATAGCCTACAATCTCAAAAAATTTTAACCCAAATTTTTAAAATTCACCAATTTTGTCAAATCAACATACATAACGTCTCAAGGAGTTATATGCTGTTGAAGTGAAGAAAAAAAATTTCAGTCTCATGATTTTGGTTAAAAATCATGGACAGTAAAAAAAAACCTATGATTTGGGTAAAAAAAAGGTACAAATAGGAATTAAAAAAATTATCACAATAGCTGGCAAGTACAGCACACTATTGGTACAAATTTACACATAGCAAAACTACACATTTTACATACAGATTTAAAACAACAAGATTTGTTCTTACTAGGCTTTTGAGTGCCACTTCCTGTCAAAAACAAATAGCACAATGTTAAACTGAGTTACGATAGCTGGCTATGGGAACATTACTGTATTATCTATTAAGAGCACAGCGAAATGAAAGACACTGTGCCCTAATAGAGGCCTCCTCCTCCCCTTACAGCCTTCCTATCCATCTCCAAAATTGGTGCCTTACCAATTCTTTGCATCATTTTATGCAAATGACAGTACACAGAAACACTTCCATAGCATACAATCTGAAAAAATTTTAACCCAAATTTTTAAAATTCACCAATTTTGTCAAATCAACATACATAACGTCTCAAGAAGTTATATGCTGTTGAAGTGAAGAAAAAATGTTTCAGTCTCATGATTTTGGTTAAAAATCATGGACAGTAAAAAAAAAAAACTATGATTTGGGTTAAAAAAAATGGTACAAGTAGGAATACAAAAAAATCATAACAATTGCTGGCAAGTACAGCACACTATTGGTACAAATTTACACATAGCAAAACTACACATTTTACATACAGATTTAAAACAACAAGATTTCTTCTTACTAGGCTTTTGAGTGCCACTTCCTGTCAAAAACAAATAGCACAATGTTAAACTGAGTTACGATAGCTGGCTATGGGAACATTACTCTATTATCTATTAAGAGCACAGCAAAATGAAAGACACTGTGCCCTAATAGAGGCCTCCTCCTCCCCTTACAGCCTTCCTATCCATCTCCAAAATTGGTGCCTTACCAATTCTTTGCATCATTTTATGCAAATGACAGTACACAGAAACGCTTCCATAGCCTACAATCTCAAAAAATTTTAACCCAAATTTTTAAAATTCACCAATTTTGTCAAATCAACATACATAACGTCTCAAGAAGTTATATGCTGTTGAAGTGATGAAAAAATATTTCAGTCTCATGATTTTGGTTAAAAATCATGGACAGTAAAAAAAAAAAACTATGATTTGGGTTAAAAAAAATGGTACAAGTAGGAATACAAAAAAATCATAACAATTGCTGGCAAGTACAGCACACTATTGGTACAAATTTACACATAGCAAAACTACACATTTTACATACAGATTTAAAACAACAAGATTTCTTATTACTAGGCTTTTGTGATAAAAAAGTGCCACTTCCTGTCAAAAACAAATAGCACAATGTTAAACTGAGTTACGATAGCTGGCTATGGGAACATTACTGTATTATCTATTAAGAGCACAGCGAAATGAAAGACACTGTGCCCTAATAGAGGCCTCCTCCTCCCCTTACAGCCTTCCTATCCATCTCCAAAATTGGTGCCTTACCAATTCTTTGCATCATTTTATGCCAATGACAGTACGCAGAAATGCTTCCATAGCCTACAATCTCAAAAAATTTTAACCAACATTTTTAAAATTCACCAATTTTGTCAAATCAACATACATAACGTCTCAAGGAGTTATATGCTGTTGAAGTGAAGAAAAAAAAATTCAGTCTCATGATTTTGGTTAAAAATCATGGACAGTAAAAAAAACCCCTATGATTTGGGTAAAAAAAAGGTACAAATAGGAATTAAAAAAATTATCACAATAGCTGGCAAGTACAGCACACTATTGGTACAAATTTACACATAGCAAAACTACACATTTTACATACAGATTTAAAACAACAAGATTTCTTATTACTAGGCTTTTGTAATAAAAAAAATGTGCCACCTCCTGTCAAAAACAAATAGCACAATGTTAAACTGAGTTAAGATAGCTGGTAGAGATAAGCAAACTTACAGTAAATTCGATTTGTCACGAACTTCTCGGCTCAGCAGTTGATGGCTTTTCCTGCATAAATTAGTTCAGCTTACAGGTGCTCCCCTGGGCTGGAAAAGGTGGATACAGTCCTAGGAGACTCTTTCCTAGGACTGTATCCACCTTTTCCAGCACACCAGAGCACCGGAAAGCTGAACTAATTTATGCAGGAAAAGTCAGCAACCGCCGAGCATAGAAGATCGTGACGATTCGAATTTACTTTAAGTTCGCTCATCTCTAATAGCTGGCTATGGGAACATTACTGTATTATCTATTAAGAGCACAGTGAATTGAAAGACACTGTGCCCTAATAGAGGCCTCCTCCTCCCCTTACAGCCTTCCTATCCATCTCCAAAATTGGTGCCTTACCAATTCTTTGCATCATTTTATGCAAATGACAGTACACAGAAACGCTTCCATAGCCTACAATCTCAAAAAATGTTAATCAAAATTTTTAAAATTCACCAATTTTGTCAAATCAACATACATAACATCTCAAGAAGTTAGATGCTGTTGAAGTGATGAAAAAATATTTCAGTCTCATGATTTTGATTAAAAATCATGGACAGTAAAAAAAAAAACTATGATTTGGGTTAAAAAAAATTGTACAAATAGGAATACAAAAAAATCGTAACAATAGCTGGCAAGTACAGCACACTATTGGTACAAATTTACACATAGCAAAACTACACATTTTACATACAGATTTAAAACAACAAGATTTCTTATTACTAGGCTTTTGTGATAAAAAAAAGTGCCACTTCCTGTCAAAAACAAATAGCACAATATTAAACTAAGTTACGATAGCTGGCTATGGAAACATTACTGTATTATCTATTAAGAGCACAGCGAAATGAAAGACACTGTGCCCTAATAGAGGCCTCCTCCTCCCCTTACAGCCTTCCTATCCATCTCCAAAATTGGTGCCTTACCAATTCTTTGCATCATTTTATGCAAATGACAGTACGCAGAAATGCTTCCATAGCCTACAATCTCAAAAAATTTTAACCAGAATTTTTAAAATTCACCAATTTTGTCAAATCAACATACATAACGTCTCAAGGAGTTATATGCTGTTGAAGTGAAGAAAAAAAATTTCAGTCTCATGATTTTGGTTAAAAATCATGGACAGTAAAAAAAAAACCTATGATTTGGGTAAAAAAAAGGTACAAATAGGAATTAAAAAAATTATCACAATAGCTGGCAAGTACAGCACACTATTGGTACAAATTTACACATAGCAAAACTACACATTTTACATACAGATTTAAAACAACAAGATTTCTTCTTACTAGGCTTTTGAGTGCCACTTCCTGTCAAAAACAAATAGCACAATGTTAAACTGAGTTACAATAGCTGGCTATGGGAACATTACTGTATTATCTATTAAGAGCACAGCAAAATGAAAGACACTGTGCCCTAATAGAGGCCTCCTCCTCCCCTTACAGCCTTCCTATCCATCTCCAAAATTGGTGCCTTACCAATTCTTTGCATCATTTTATGCAAATGACAGTACACAGAAACACTTCCATAGCCTACAATCTCAAAAAATTTTAACCCAAATTTTTAAAATTCACCAATTTTGTCAAATCAACATACATAACGTCTCAAGGAGTTATATGCTGTTGAAGTGAAGAAAAAAAATTTCAGTCTCATGATTTTGGTTAAAAATCATGGACAGTAAAAAAAAACCTATGATTTGGGTAAAAAAAAGGTACAAATAGGAATTAAAAAAATTATCACAATAGCTGGCAAGTACAGCACACTATTGGTACAAATTTACACATAGCAAAACTACACATTTTACATACAGATTTAAAACAACAAGATTTGTTCTTACTAGGCTTTTGAGTGCCACTTCCTGTCAAAAACAAATAGCACAATGTTAAACTGAGTTACGATAGCTGGCTATGGGAACATTACTGTATTATCTATTAAGAGCACAGCGAAATGAAAGACACTGTGCCCTAATAGAGGCCTCCTCCTCCCCTTACAGCCTTCCTATCCATCTCCAAAATTGGTGCCTTACCAATTCTTTGCATCATTTTATGCAAATGACAGTACACAGAAACACTTCCATAGCATACAATCTGAAAAAATTTTAACCCAAATTTTTAAAATTCACCAATTTTGTCAAATCAACATACATAACGTCTCAAGAAGTTATATGCTGTTGAAGTGAAGAAAAAATGTTTCAGTCTCATGATTTTGGTTAAAAATCATGGACAGTAAAAAAAAAAAACTATGATTTGGGTTAAAAAAAATGGTACAAGTAGGAATACAAAAAAATCATAACAATTGCTGGCAAGTACAGCACACTATTGGTACAAATTTACACATAGCAAAACTACACATTTTACATACAGATTTAAAACAACAAGATTTCTTCTTACTAGGCTTTTGAGTGCCACTTCCTGTCAAAAACAAATAGCACAATGTTAAACTGAGTTACGATAGCTGGCTATGGGAACATTACTCTATTATCTATTAAGAGCACAGCAAAATGAAAGACACTGTGCCCTAATAGAGGCCTCCTCCTCCCCTTACAGCCTTCCTATCCATCTCCAAAATTGGTGCCTTACCAATTCTTTGCATCATTTTATGCAAATGACAGTACACAGAAACGCTTCCATAGCCTACAATCTCAAAAAATTTTAACCCAAATTTTTAAAATTCACCAATTTTGTCAAATCAACATACATAACGTCTCAAGAAGTTATATGCTGTTGAAGTGATGAAAAAATATTTCAGTCTCATGATTTTGGTTAAAAATCATGGACAGTAAAAAAAAAAAACTATGATTTGGGTTAAAAAAAATGGTACAAGTAGGAATACAAAAAAATCATAACAATTGCTGGCAAGTACAGCACACTATTGGTACAAATTTACACATAGCAAAACTACACATTTTACATACAGATTTAAAACAACAAGATTTCTTATTACTAGGCTTTTGTGATAAAAAAGTGCCACTTCCTGTCAAAAACAAATAGCACAATGTTAAACTGAGTTACGATAGCTGGCTATGGGAACATTACTGTATTATCTATTAAGAGCACAGCGAAATGAAAGACACTGTGCCCTAATAGAGGCCTCCTCCTCCCCTTACAGCCTTCCTATCCATCTCCAAAATTGGTGCCTTACCAATTCTTTGCATCATTTTATGCCAATGACAGTACGCAGAAATGCTTCCATAGCCTACAATCTCAAAAAATTTTAACCAACATTTTTAAAATTCACCAATTTTGTCAAATCAACATACATAACGTCTCAAGGAGTTATATGCTGTTGAAGTGAAGAAAAAAAAATTCAGTCTCATGATTTTGGTTAAAAATCATGGACAGTAAAAAAAACCCCTATGATTTGGGTAAAAAAAAGGTACAAATAGGAATTAAAAAAATTATCACAATAGCTGGCAAGTACAGCACACTATTGGTACAAATTTACACATAGCAAAACTACACATTTTACATACAGATTTAAAACAACAAGATTTCTTATTACTAGGCTTTTGTAATAAAAAAAATGTGCCACCTCCTGTCAAAAACAAATAGCACAATGTTAAACTGAGTTAAGATAGCTGGTAGAGATAAGCAAACTTACAGTAAATTCGATTTGTCACGAACTTCTCGGCTCAGCAGTTGATGGCTTTTCCTGCATAAATTAGTTCAGCTTACAGGTGCTCCCCTGGGCTGGAAAAGGTGGATACAGTCCTAGGAGACTCTTTCCTAGGACTGTATCCACCTTTTCCAGCACACCAGAGCACCGGAAAGCTGAACTAATTTATGCAGGAAAAGTCAGCAACCGCCGAGCATAGAAGATCGTGACGATTCGAATTTACTTTAAGTTCGCTCATCTCTAATAGCTGGCTATGGGAACATTACTGTATTATCTATTAAGAGCACAGTGAATTGAAAGACACTGTGCCCTAATAGAGGCCTCCTCCTCCCCTTACAGCCTTCCTATCCATCTCCAAAATTGGTGCCTTACCAATTCTTTGCATCATTTTATGCAAATGACAGTACACAGAAACGCTTCCATAGCCTACAATCTCAAAAAATGTTAATCAAAATTTTTAAAATTCACCAATTTTGTCAAATCAACATACATAACATCTCAAGAAGTTAGATGCTGTTGAAGTGATGAAAAAATATTTCAGTCTCATGATTTTGATTAAAAATCATGGACAGTAAAAAAAAAAACTATGATTTGGGTTAAAAAAAATTGTACAAATAGGAATACAAAAAAATCGTAACAATAGCTGGCAAGTACAGCACACTATTGGTACAAATTTACACATAGCAAAACTACACATTTTACATACAGATTTAAAACAACAAGATTTCTTATTACTAGGCTTTTGTGATAAAAAAAAGTGCCACTTCCTGTCAAAAACAAATAGCACAATGTTAAACTGAGTTACGATAGCTGGCTATGGGAACATTACTGTATTATCTATTAAGAGCACAGCGAAATGAAAGACACTGTGCCCTAATAGAGGCCTCCTCCTCCCCTTACAGCCTTCCTATCCATCTCCAAAATTGGTGCCTTACCAATTCTTTGCATCATTTTATGCAAATGACAGTACACAGAAACACTTCCATAGCATACAATCTGAAAAAATTTTAACCCAAATTTTTAAAATTCACCAATTTTGTCAAATCAACATACATAACGTCTCAAGAAGTTATATGCTGTTGAAGTGAAGAAAAAATGTTTCAGTCTCATGATTTTGGTTAAAAATTATGGACAGTAAAAAAAAAAAACTATGATTTGGGTTAAAAAAAATGGTACAAGTAGGAATACAAAAAATCATAACAATTGCTGGCAAGTACAGCACACTATTGGTACAAATTTACACATAGCAAAACTACACATTTTACATACAGATTTAAAACAACAAGATTTCTTCTTACTAGGCTTTTGAGTGCCCCTTCCTGTCAAAAACAAATAGCACAATGTTAAACTGAGTTACGATAGCTGGCTATGGGAACATTACTGTATTATCTATTAAGAGCACAGCGAAATGAAAGACACTGTGCCCTAATAGAGGCCTCCTCCTCCCCTTACAGCCTTCCTATCCATCTCCAAAATTGGTGCCTTACCAATTCTTTGCATCATTTTATGAAAATGACAGTACGCAGAAATGCTTAGAAAGCCTACAATCTCAAAACATTTTAACCAACATTTTTAAAACTCACCAATTTTGTCAAATCAACATACATAACGTCTCAAGGAGTTATATGCTGTTGAAGTGATGAAAAAATATTTCAGTCTCATGATTTTGATTAAAAATCATGGACAGTAAAAAAAAAAACTATGATTTGGGTTAAAAAAAATTGTACAAATAGGAATACAAAAAAATCGTAACAATAGCTGGCAAGTACAGCACACTATTGGTACAAATTTACACATAGCAAAACTACACATTTTACATACAGATTTAAAACAACAAGATTTCTTATTACTAGGCTTTTGTGATAAAAAAAAAAGTGCCACTTCCTGTCAAAAACAAATAGCACAATGTTAAACTGAGTTACGATAGCTGGCTATGGGAACATTACTGTATTATCTATTAAGAGCACAGCGAAATGAAAGACACTGTGCCCTAATAGAGGCCTCCTCCTCCCCTTACAGCCTTCCTATCCATCTCCAAAATTGGTGCCTTACCAATTCTTTGCATCATTTTATGCAAATGACAGTACACAGAAACACTTCCATAGCCTACAATCTCAAAAAATTTTAACCCAAATTTTTCAAATTCACCAATTTTGTCAAATCAACATACATAACGTCTCAAGAAGTTATATGCTGTTGAAGTGAAGAAAAAATGTTTCAGTCTCATGATTTTGGTTAAAAATCATGGACAGTAAAAAAAACAAACTATGATTTGGGTAAAAAAAAGGTACAAATAGGAATACAAAAAAATTATCACAATAGCTGGCAAGTACAGCACACTATTGGTACAAATTTACACATAGCAAAACTACACATGTCATATAGAGATTTAAAAACAACAAGATTCCTTCTTACTAGGCTTTTGTAATTAAAAAAAAGTGCCACCTTCTGTCAAAAACAAATAGCACAATGTTAAACTGAGTTAAGATAGCTAGTAGAGATAGCGAACTTACAGTAGATTTGATTAGTCACAAACTTCTCGGCTCGGCAGTTGATGACTTTTCCTGCATAAATTAGTTCAGCTTTCAGATGCTCCCGTGGGCTGGAAAAGGTGGATACAGTCCTAGGAGACTCTTTCCTAGGACTGTATCCACCTTTTCCAGCCCACCGGAGCACCGGAAAGCTGAACTAATTTATGCAGGAAAAGTCAGCAACCGCCGAGCCGAGGAGTTTGTGATGAATCAAATTTACTGCAAGTTCGCTCATCTCTAATAGCTGGCTATGGGAACATTACTGTATTATCTATTAAGAGCACAGCGAAATGAAAGACACTGTGCCCTAATAGAGGCCTCCTCCTCCCCTTACAGCCTTCCTATCCATCTCCAAAATTGGTGCCTTACCAATTCTTTGCATCATTTTATGCAAATGACAGCACACAGAAACTCTTCCCTAGCCTACAATCTCAAAAAATTTTAACCCAAATTTTTAAAATTCACCAATTTTGTCAAATCAACATACATAACGTCTCAAGAAGTTATATGCTGTTGAAGTGAAGAAAAAATGTTTCAGTCTCATGATTTTGGTTAAAAATCATGGACAGTAAAAAAAAACAACTATGATTTGGGTTAAAAAAAATGGTACAAATAGGAATACAAAAAAATCATAACAATAGCTGGCAAGTACAGCACACTATTGGTACAAATTTACACATAGCAAAACTACACATTTTACATACAGATTTAAAACAACAAGATTTCTTCTTACTAGGCTTTTGAGTGCCACTTCCTGTCAAAAACAAATAGCACAATGTTAAACTGAGTTACGATAGCTGGCTATGGGAACATTACTGTATTATCTATTAAGAGCACAGCGAAATGAAAGACACTGTGCCCTAATAGAGGCCTCCTCCTCCTCTTACAGCCTTCCTATCCATCTCCAAAATTGGTGCCTTACCAATTCTTTGCATCATTTTATGCAAATGACAGTACGCAGAAATGCTTCCATAGCCTACAATCTCAAAAAATTTTAACCAACATTTTTAAAATTCACCAATTTTGTGAAATCAACATACATAACGTCTCAAGGAGTTATATGCTGTTGAAGTGAAGAAAAAAAAATTCAGTCTCATGATTTTGGTTAAAAATCATGGACAGTAAAAAAAAACCCTATGATTTGGGTAAAAAAAAGGTACAAATAGGAATTAAAAAAATTATCACAATAGCTGGCAAGTACAGCACATTATTGGTACAAATTTACACATAGCAAAACTACACATTTTACATACAGATTTAAAACAACAAGATTTCTTCTTACTAGGCTTTTGAGTGCCACTTCCTGTCAAAAACAAATAGCACAATGTTAAACTGAGTTACGATAGCTGGCTATGGGAACATTACTGTATTATCTATTAAGAGCACAGTGAAATGAAAGACACTGTGCCCTAATAGAGGCCTCCTCCTCCCCTTACAGCCTTCCTATCCATCTCCAAAATTGGTGCCTTACCAATTCTTTGCATCATTTTATGCAAATGACAGTACACAGAAACACTTCCATAGCCTACAATCTCAAAAAATTTTAACCCAAATTTTTAAAATTCACCAATTTTGTCAAATCAACATACATAACGTCTCAAGAAGTTATATGCTGTTGAAGTGAAGAAAAAATGTTTCAGTCTCATGATTTTGGTTAAAAATCATGGACAGTAAAAAAAAAAACTATGATTTGGGTTAAAAAAAATGGTACAAATAGGAATAAAAAAAAATCATAACAATAGCTGGCAAGTACAGCACACTACTGGTACATATTTACACATAGCAAAACTACACATTTTACATACAGATTTAAAACAACAAGATTTCTTCTTACTAGGCTTTTGAGTGCCACTTCCTGTCAAAAACAAATAGCACAATGTTAAACTGAGTTACGATAGCTGGCTATGGGAACATTACTGTATTATCTATTAAGAGCACAGCGAAATGAAAGACACTGTGCCCTAATAGAGGCCTCCTCCTCCCCTTACAGCCTTCCTATCCATCTCCAAAATTGGTGCCTTACCAATTCTTTGCATCATTTTATGCAAATGACAGTACACAGAAACACTTCCATAGCCTACAATCTCAAAAAATTTTAACCCAAATTTTTAAAATTCACCAATTTTGTCAAATCAACATACATAACGTCTCAAGAAGTTATATGCTGTTGAAGTGAAGAAAAAATGTTTCAGTCTCATGATTTTGGTTAAAAATCATGGACAGTAAAAAAAAAACTATGATTTGGGTTAAAAAAAATGGTACAAATAGGAATACAAAAAAATCATAACAATAGCTGGCAAGTACAGCACACTATTGGTACAAATTTACGCATAGCAAAACTACACATTTTACATACAGATTTAAAACAACAAGATTTCTTCTTACTAGGCTTTTGAGTGCCACTTCCTGTCAAAAACAAATAGCACAATGTTAAACTGAGTTACGATAGCTGGCTATGGGAACATTACTGTATTATCTATTAAGAGCACAGCGAAATGAAAGACACTGTGCCCTAATAGAGGCCTCCTCCTCCCCTTACAGCCTTCCTATCCATCTCCAAAATTGGTGCCTTACCAATTCTTTGCATCATTTTATGCAAATGACAGTACGCAGAAATGCTTCCATAGCCTACAATCTCAAAAAATTTTAACCAACATTTTTCAAATTCACCAATTTTGTCAAATCAACATACATAACGTCTCAAGGAGTTATATGCTGTTGAAGTGAAGAAAAAAAAATTCAGTCTCATGATTTTGGTTAAAAATCATGGACAGTAAAAAAAAACCCTATGATTTGGGTAAAAAAAAGGTACAAATAGGAATTAAAAAAATTATCACAATAGCTGGCAAGTACAGCACACTATTGGTACAAATTTACACATAGCAAAACTACACATTTTACATACAGATTTAAAACAACAAGATTTCTTATTACTAGGCTTTTGTGATAAAAAAAAAAGTGCCACTTCCTGTCAAAAACAAATAGCACAATGTTAAACTGAGTTAAGATAGCTGGTAGAGATAAGCAAACTTACAGTAAATTTGATTTGTCACGAACTTTTCGGCTCGGCAGTTGATAGCTTTTCCTGCATAAATTAGTTCAGCTTACAGGTGCTCCCCTGGGCTGGAAAAGGTGGATACAGTCCTAGGAGACTCTTTCCTAGGACTGTATCCACCTTTTCCAGCACACCAGAGCACCGGAAAGCTGAACTAATTTATGCAGGAAAAGTCAGCAACCGCCGAGCATAGAAGATCGTGACGATTCGAATTTACTTTAAGTTCGCTCATCTCTAATAGCTGGCTATGGGAACATTACTGTATTATCTATTAAGAGCACAGTGAATTGAAAGACACTGTGCCCTAATAGAGGCCTCCTCCTCCCCTTACAGCCTTCCTATCCATCTCCAAAATTGGTGCCTTACCAATTCTTTGCATCATTTTATGCAAATGACAGTACACAGAAACGCTTCCATAGCCTACAATCTCAAAAAATGTTAATCAAAATTTTTAAAATTCACCAATTTTGTGAAATCAACATACATAACGTCTCAAGAAGTTATATGCTGTTGAAGTGAAGAAAAAATGTTTCAGTCTCATGATTTTGGTTAAAAATCATGGACAGTAAAAAAAACAAACTATGATTTGGGTAAAAAAAAGGTACAAATAGGAATACAAAAAAATTATCACAATAGCTGGCAAGTACAGCACACTATTGGTACAAATTTACACATAGCAAAACTACACATGTCATATAGAGATTTAAAAACAACAAGATTCCTTCTTACTAGGCTTTTGTAATTAAAAAAAAGTGCCACCTTCTGTCAAAAACAAATAGCACAATGTTAAACTGAGTTAAGATAGCTAGTAGAGATAGCGAACTTACAGTAGATTTGATTAGTCACAAACTTCTCGGCTCGGCAGTTGATGACTTTTCCTGCATAAATTAGTTCAGCTTTCAGATGCTCCCGTGGGCTGGAAAAGGTGGATACAGTCCTAGGAGACTCTTTCCTAGGACTGTATCCACCTTTTCCAGCCCACCGGAGCACCGGAAAGCTGAACTAATTTATGCAGGAAAAGTCAGCAACCGCCGAGCCGAGGAGTTTGTGATGAATCAAATTTACTGCAAGTTCGCTCATCTCTAATAGCTGGCTATGGGAACATTACTGTATTATCTATTAAGAGCACAGCGAAATGAAAGACACTGTGCCCTAATAGAGGCCTCCTCCTCCCCTTACAGCCTTCCTATCCATCTCCAAAATTGGTGCCTTACCAATTCTTTGCATCATTTTATGCAAATGACAGCACACAGAAACTCTTCCCTAGCCTACAATCTCAAAAAATTTTAACCCAAATTTTTAAAATTCACCAATTTTGTCAAATCAACATACATAACGTCTCAAGAAGTTATATGCTGTTGAAGTGAAGAAAAAATGTTTCAGTCTCATGATTTTGGTTAAAAATCATGGACAGTAAAAAAAAACAACTATGATTTGGGTTAAAAAAAATGGTACAAATAGGAATACAAAAAAATCATAACAATAGCTGGCAAGTACAGCACACTATTGGTACAAATTTACACATAGCAAAACTACACATTTTACATACAGATTTAAAACAACAAGATTTCTTCTTACTAGGCTTTTGAGTGCCACTTCCTGTCAAAAACAAATAGCACAATGTTAAACTGAGTTACGATAGCTGGCTATGGGAACATTACTGTATTATCTATTAAGAGCACAGCGAAATGAAAGACACTGTGCCCTAATAGAGGCCTCCTCCTCCTCTTACAGCCTTCCTATCCATCTCCAAAATTGGTGCCTTACCAATTCTTTGCATCATTTTATGCAAATGACAGTACGCAGAAATGCTTCCATAGCCTACAATCTCAAAAAATTTTAACCAACATTTTTAAAATTCACCAATTTTGTCAAATCAACATACATAACGTCTCAAGGAGTTATATGCTGTTGAAGTGAAGAAAAAAAAATTCAGTCTCATGATTTTGGTTAAAAATCATGGACAGTAAAAAAAAACCCTATGATTTGGGTAAAAAAAAGGTACAAATAGGAATTAAAAAAATTATCACAATAGCTGGCAAGTACAGCACATTATTGGTACAAATTTACACATAGCAAAACTACACATTTTACATACAGATTTAAAACAACAAGATTTCTTCTTACTAGGCTTTTGAGTGCCACTTCCTGTCAAAAACAAATAGCACAATGTTAAACTGAGTTACGATAGCTGGCTATGGGAACATTACTGTATTATCTATTAAGAGCACAGTGAAATGAAAGACACTGTGCCCTAATAGAGGCCTCCTCCTCCCCTTACAGCCTTCCTATCCATCTCCAAAATTGGTGCCTTACCAATTCTTTGCATCATTTTATGCAAATGACAGTACACAGAAACACTTCCATAGCCTACAATCTCAAAAAATTTTAACCCAAATTTTTCAAATTCACCAATTTTGTCAAATCAACATACATAACGTCTCAAGAAGTTATATGCTGTTGAAGTGAAGAAAAAATGTTTCAGTCTCATGATTTTGGTTAAAAATCATGGACAGTAAAAAAAAAAAACTATGATTTGGGTTAAAAAAAATGGTACAAATAGGAATAAAAAAAAATCATAACAATAGCTGGCAAGTACAGCACACTACTGGTACATATTTACACATAGCAAAACTACACATTTTACATACAGATTTAAAACAACAAGATTTCTTCTTACTAGGCTTTTGAGTGCCACTTCCTGTCAAAAACAAATAGCACAATATTAAACTGAGTTACGATAGCTGGCTATGGAAACATTACTGTATTATCTATTAAGAGCACAGCGAAATGAAAGACACTGTGCCCTAATAGAGGCCTCCTCCTCCCCTTACAGCCTTCCTATCCATCTCCAAAATTGGTGCCTTACCAATTCTTTGCATCATTTTATGCAAATGACAGGACGCAGAAATGCTTCCATAGCCTACAATCTCAAAAAATTTTAACCCAAATTTTTAAAATTCACCAATTTTGTCAAATCAACATACATAACGTCTCAAGAAGTTATATGCTGTTGAAGTGAAGAAAAAATTTTTCAGTCTCATGATTTTGGTTAAAAATCATGGACAGTAAAAAAAAACAACTATGATTTGGGTTAAAAAAATGGTACAAATAGGAATACAAAAAAATCATAACAATAGCTGGCAAGTACAGCACACTATTGGTACAAATTTACACATAGCAAAACTACACATGTCATATAGAGATTTAAAAACAACAAGATTCCTTCTTACTAGGCTTTTGTAATTAAAAAAAAGTGCCACCTTCTGTCAAAAACAAATAGCACAATGTTAAACTGAGTTAAGATAGCTAGTAGAGATGAGCGAACTTACAGTAGATTTGATTAGTCACAAACTTCTCGGCTCGGCAGTTGATGACTTTTCCTGCATAAATTAGTTCAGCTTTCAGATGCTCCCGTGGGCTGGAAAAGGTGGATACAGTCCTAGGAGACTCTTTCCTAGGACTGTATCCGCCTTTTCCAGCCCACCGGAGCACCGGAAAGCTGAACTAATTTATGCAGGAAAAGTCAGCAACCGCCGAGCCGAGGAGTTTGTGATGAATCAAATTTACTGTAAGTTCGCTCATCTCTAATAGCTGGCTATGGGAACATTACTGTATTATCTATTAAGAGCACAGCTAAATGAAAGACACTGTGCCCTAATAAAGGCCTCCTCCTCCCCTTACAGCCTTCCTATCCATCTCCAAAATTGGTGCCTTACCAATTCTTTGCATCATTTTATGCAAATGTCAACACACAGAAACTCTTGCCTAGCCTACAATCTCAAAAAATTTTAACCCAAATTTTTAAAATTCACCAATTTTGTCAAATCAACATACATAACGTCTCAAGAAGTTATATGCTGTTGAAGTGAAGAAAAAATGTTTCAGTCTCATGATTTTGGTTAAAAATCATGGACAGTAAAAAAAACCCTATGATTTGGGTAAAAAAAAGGTACAAATAGGAATTAAAAAAATTATCACAATAGCTGGCAAGTACAGCACACTATTGGTACAAATTTACACATAGCAAACTACACATTTTACATACAGATTTAAAACAACAAGATTTCTTATTACTAGGCTTTTGTAATAAAAAAAATGTGCCACCTCCTGTCAAAAACAAATAGCACAATGTTAAACTGAGTTAAGATAGCTGGTAGAGATAAGCAAACTTACAGTAAATTCGATTTGTCACGAACTTCTCGGCTCAGCAGTTGATGGCTTTTCCTGCATAAATTAGTTCAGCTTACAGGTGCTCCCCTGGGCTGGAAAAGGTGGATACAGTCCTAGGAGACTCTTTCCTAGGACTGTATCCACTTTTTCCAGCACACCAGAGCACCGGAAAGCTGAACTAATTTATGCAGGAAAAGTCAGCAACCGCCGAGCATAGAAGATCGTGACGATTCGAATTTACTTTAAGTTCGCTCATCTCTAATAGCTGGCTATGGGAACATTACTGTATTATCTATTAAGAGCACAGTGAATTGAAAGACACTGTGCCCTAATAGAGGCCTCCTCCTCCCCTTACAGCCTTCCTATCCATCTCCAAAATTGGTGCCTTACCAATTCTTTGCATCATTTTATGCAAATGACAGTACACAGAAACGCTTCCATAGCCTACAATCTCAAAAAATGTTAATCAAAATTTTTAAAATTCACCAATTTTGTCAAATCAACATACATAACGTCTCAAGAAGTTATATGCTGTTGAAGTGATGAAAAAATATTTCAGTCTCATGATTTTGATTAAAAATCATGGACAGTAAAAAAAAACAAACTATGATTTGGGTTAAAAAAAATTGTACAAATAGGAATACAAAAAAATCGTAACAATAGCTGGCAAGTACAGCACACTACTGGTACAAATTTACACATAGCAAAACTACACATTTTACATACAGATTTAAAACAACAAGATTTCTTATTACTAGGCTTTTGTGATAAAAAAAAAAGTGCCACTTCCTGTCAAAAACAAATAGCACAATGTTAAACTGAGTTACGATAGCTGGCTATGGGAACATTACTGTATTATCTATTAAGAGCACAGCAAAATGAAAGACACTGTGCCCTAATAGAGGCCTCCTCCTCCCCTTACAGCCTTCCTATCCATCTCCAAAATTGGTGCCTTACCAATTCTTTGCATCATTTTATGCAAATGACAGTACGCAGAAATGCTTCCATAGCCTACAATCTCAAAAAATTTTAACCAAAATTTTTCAAATTCACCAATTTTGTCAAATCAACATACATAACGTCTCAAGGAGTTATATGCTGTTGAAGTGAAGAAAAAAAATTCAGTCTCATGATTTTGGTTAAAAATCATGGACAGTAAAAAAAAAAAACCTATGATTTGGGTAAAAAAAAGGTACAAATAGGAATTAAAAAAATTATCACAATAGCTGGCAAGTACAGCACACTATTGGTACAAATTTACACATAGTAAAACTACACATTTTACATACAGATTTAAAACAACAAGATTTCTTCTTACTAGGCTTTTGAGTGCCACTTCCTGTCAAAAACAAATAGCACAATGTTAAACTGAGTTACGATAGCTGGCTATGGGAACATTACTGTATTATCTATTAAGAGCACAGCGAAATGAAAGACACTGTGCCCTAATAGAGGCCTCCTCCTCCCCTTACAGCCTTCCTATCCATCTCCAAAATTGGTGCCTTACCAATTCTTTGCATCATTTTATGCAAATGACAGTACACAGAAACACTTCCATAGCCTACAATCTCAAAAAATTGTAACCCAAATTTTTCAAATTCACCAATTTTGTCAAATCAACATACATAACGTCTCAAGAAGTTATATGCTGTTGAAGTGAAGAAAAAATGTTTCAGTCTCTTGATTTTGGTTAAAAATCATGGACAGTAAAAAAAAAAACTATGATTTGGGTTAAAAAAAATGGTACAAATAGGAATAAAAAAAAATCATAACAATAGCTGGCAAATACAGCACACTACTGGTACATATTTACACATAGCAAAACTACACATTTTACATACAGATTTAAAACAACAAGATTTCTTCTTACTAGGCTTTTGAGTGCCACTTCCTGTCAAAAACAAATAGCACAATATTAAACTGAGTTACGATAGCTGGCTATGGGAACATTACTCTATTATCTATTAAGAGCACAGCGAAATGAAAGACACTGTGCCCTAATAGAGGCCTCCTCCTCCCCTTACAGCCTTCCTATCCATCTCCAAAATTGGTGCCTTACCAATTCTTTGCATCATTTTATGCAAATGACAGTACGCAGAAATGCTTCCATAGCCTACAATCTCAAAAAATTTTAACCCAAATTTTTAAAATTCATTAATTTTGTCAAATCAACATACATAACGTCTCAAGAAGTTATATGCTGTTGAAGTGAAGAAAAAATGTTTCAGTCTCATGATTTTGGTTAAAAATCATGGACAGTAAAAAAAAAACTATGATTTGGGTTAAAAAAAATGGTACAAATAGGAATAAAAAAAATTATAACAATAGCTTGCAAGTACAGCACACTACTGGTACATATTTACACATAGCAAAACTACACATTTTACATACAGATTTAAAACAACAAGATTTCTTCTTACTAGGCTTTTGAGTGCCACTTCCTGTCAAAAACAAATAGCACAATATTAAACTAAGTTACGATAGCTGGCTATGGAAACATTACTGTATTATCTATTAAGAGCACAGCGAAATGAAAGACACTGTGCCCTAATAGAGGCCTCCTCCTCCCCTTACAGCCTTCCTATCCATCTCCAAAATTGGTGCCTTACCAATTCTTTGCATCATTTTATGCAAATGACAGTACGCAGAAATGCTTCCATAGCCTACAATCTCAAAAAATTTTAACCAGAATTTTTAAAATTCACCAATTTTGTCAAATCAACATACATAACGTCTCAAGGAGTTATATGCTGTTGAAGTGAAGAAAAAAAATTTCAGTCTCATGATTTTGGTTAAAAATCATGGACAGTAAAAAAAAAACCTATGATTTGGGTAAAAAAAAGGTACAAATAGGAATTAAAAAAATTATCACAATAGCTGGCAAGTACAGCACACTATTGGTACAAATTTACACATAGCAAAACTACACATTTTACATACAGATTTAAAACAACAAGATTTCTTCTTACTAGGTTTTTGAGTGCCACTTCCTGTCAAAAACAAATAGCACAATGTTAAACTGAGTTACGATAGCTGGCTATGGGAACATTACTGTATTATCTATTAAGAGCACAGCAAAATGAAAGACACTGTGCCCTAATAGAGGCCTCCTCCTCCCCTTACAGCCTTCCTATCCATCTCCAAAATTGGTGCCTTACCAATTCTTTGCATCATTTTATGCAAATGACAGTACACAGAAACACTTCCATAGCCTACAATCTCAAAAAAATTCAACCCAAATTTTTAAAATTCACCAATTTTGTCAAATCAACATACATAACGTCTCAAGGAGTTATATGCTGTTGAAGTGAAGAAAAAAAACTTTCAGTCTCATGATTTTGGTTAAAAATCATGGACAGTAAAAAAAAACCTATGATTTGGGTAAAAAAAAGGTACAAATAGGAATTAAAAAAATTATCACAATAGCTGGCAAGTACAGCACACTATTGGTACAAATTTACACATAGCAAAACTACACATTTTACATACAGATTTAAAACAACAAGATTTCTTCTTACTAGGCTTTTGAGTGCCACTTCCTGTCAAAAACAAATAGCACAATGTTAAACTGAGTTACGATAGCTGGCTATGGGAACATTACTGTATTATCTATTAAGAGCACAGCGAAATGAAAGACACTGTGCCCTAATAGAGGCCTCCTCCTCCCCTTACAGCCTTCCTATCCATCTCCAAAATTGGTGCCTTACCAATTCTTTGCATCATTTTATGCAAATGACAGTACACAGAAACACTTCCATAGCATACAATCTGAAAAAATTTTAACCCAAATTTTTAAAATTCACCAATTTTGTCAAATCAACATACATAACGTCTCAAGAAGTTATATGCTGTTGAAGTGAAGAAAAAATGTTTCAGTCTCATGATTTTGGTTAAAAATCATGGACAGTAAAAAAAACCCTATGATTTGGGTAAAAAAAAGGTACAAATAGGAATTTAAAAAATTATCACAATAGCTGGCAAGTACAGCACACTATTGGTACAAATTTACACATAGCAAAACTACACATTTTACATACAGATTTAAAACAACAAGATTTCTTCTTACTAGGCTTTTGAGTGCCACTTCCTGTCAAAAACAAATAGCACAATGTTAAACTGAGTTACGATAGCTGGCTATGGGAACATTACTCTATTATCTATTAAGAGCACAGCAAAATGAAAGACACTGTGCCCTAATAGAGGCCTCCTCCTCCCCTTACAGCCTTCCTATCCATCTCCAAAATTGGTGCCTTACCAATTCTTTGCATCATTTTATGCAAATGACAGTACGCAGAAATGCTTCCATAGCCTACAATTTCAAAAAATTTTAACCAACATTTTTAAAATTCACCAATTTTGTCAAATCAACATACATAACGTCTCAAGGAGTTATATGCTGTTGAAGTGAAGAAAAAAAAATTCAGTCTCATGATTTTGGTTAAAAATCATGGACAGTAAAAAAAAACCCCTATGATTTGGGTAAAAAAAAAGGTACAAATAGGAATTAAAAAAATTATCACAATAGCTGGCAAGTACAGCACACTATTGGTACAAATTTACACATAGCAAAACTACACATTTTACATACAGATTTAAAACAACAAGATTTCTTATTACTAGGCTTTTGTGATAAAAAAAAAAGTGCCACTTCCTGTCAAAAACAAATAGCACAATGTTAAACTGAGTTACGATAGCTGGCTATGGGAACATTACTGTATTATCTATTAAGAGCACAGCGAAATGAAAGACACTGTGCCCTAATAGAGGCCTCCTCCTCCCCTTACAGCCTTCCTATCCATCTCCAAAATTGGTGCCTTACCAATTCTTTGCATCATTTTATGCAAATGACAGTACACAGAAACACTTCCATAGCCTACAATCTCAAAAAATGTTAACCCAAATTTTTAAAATTCACCAATTTTGTCAAATCAACATACATAACGTCTCAAGAAGTTATATGCTGTTGAAGTGAAGAAAAAATGTTTCAGTCTCATGATTTTGGTTAAAAATCATGGACAGTAAAAAAAAACAACTATGATTTGGGTTAAAAAATGGTACAAATAGGAATACAAAAAAATCATAACAATAGCTGGCAAGTACAGCACACTATTGGTACAAATTTACACATAGCAAAACTACACATGTCATATAGAGATTTAAAAACAACAAGATTCCTTCTTACTAGGCTTTTGTAATAAAAAAAAAGTGCCACCTTCTGTCAAAAACAAATAGCACAATGTTAAACTGAGTTAAGATAGCTAGTGGAGATGAGCGAACTTACAGTAGATTTGATTAGTCACAAACTTCTCGGCTCGGCAGTTGATGACTTTTCCTGCATAAATTAGTTCAGCTTTCAGATGCTCCCGTGGGCTGGAAAAGGTGGATACAGTCCTAGGAGACTCTTTCCTACGACTGTATCCGCCTTTCCAGCCCACCGGAGCACCGGAAAGCTGAACTAATTTATGCAGGAAAAGTCAGCAACCGCCGAGCCGAGGAGTTTGTGATGAATCAAATTTACTGTAAGTTCGCTCATCTCTAATAGCTGGCTATGGGAACATTACTGTATTATCTATTAAGAGCACAGCGAAATGAAAGACACTGTGCCCTAATAGAGGCCTCCTCCTCCCCTTACAGCCTTCCTATCCATCTCCAAAATTGGTGCCTTACCAATTCTTTGCATCATTTTATGCAAATGACAGTACGCAGAAATGCTTCCATAGCCTACAATCTCAAAAAATTTTAACCAACATTTTTAAAATTCACCAATTTTGTCAAATCAACATACATAACGTCTCAAGGAGTTATATGCTGTTGAAGTGAAGAAAAAAAAATTCAGTCTCATGATTTTGGTTAAAAATCATGGACAGTAAAAAAAAACCCTATGATTTGGGTAAAAAAAAGGTACAAATAGGAATTAAAAAAATTATCACAATAGCTGGCAAGTATAGCACACTATTGGTACAAATTTACACATAGCAAAACTACACATTTTACATACAGATTTAAAACAACAAGATTTCTTATTACTAGGCTTTTGTAATAAAAAAAATGTGCCACCTCCTGTCAAAAACAAATAGCACAATGTTAAACTGAGTTAAGATAGCTGGTAGAGATAAGCAAACTTACAGTAAATTCGATTTGTCACGAACTTCTCGGCTCAGCAGTTGATGGCTTTTCCTGCATAAATTAGTTCAGCTTACAGGTGCTCCCCTGGGCTGGAAAAGGTGGAGACAGTCCTAGGAGACTCTTTCCTAGGACTGTATCCACCTTTTCCAGCACACCAGAGCACCGGAAAGCTAAACTAATTTATGCAGGAAAAGTCAGCAACCGCCGAGCATAGAAGATCGTGACGATTCGAATTTACTTTAAGTTCGCTCATCTCTAATAGCTGGCTATGGGAACATTACTGTATTATCTATTAAGAGCACAGTGAATTGAAAGACACTGTGCCCTAATAGAGGCCTCCTCCTCCCCTTACAGCCTTCCTATCCATCTCCAAAATTGGTGCCTTACCAATTCTTTGCATCATTTTATGCAAATGACAGTACACAGAAACGCTTCCATAGCCTACAATCTCAAAAAATGTTAATCAAAATTTTTAAAATTCACCAATTTTGTCAAATCAACATACATAACGTCTCAAGAAGTTATATGCTGTTGAAGTGATGAAAAAATATTTCAGTCTCATGATTTTGATTAAAAATCATGGACAGTAAAAAAAAACAAACTATGATTTGGGTTAAAAAAAATTGTACAAATAGGAATACAAAAAAATCGTAACAATAGCTGGCAAGTACAGCACACTATTGGTACAAATTTACAGATAGCAAAACTACACATTTTACATACAGATTTAAAACAACAAGATTTCTTATTACTAGGCTTTTGTGATAAAAAAAAAAGTGCCACTTCCTGTCAAAAACAAATAGCACAATGTTAAACTGAGTTACGATAGCTGGCTATGGGAACATTACTGTATTATCTATTAAGAGCACAGTGAAATGAAAGACACTGTGCCCTAATAGAGGCCTCCTCCTCCCCTTACAGCCTTCCTATCCATCTCCAAAATTGGTGCCTTACCAATTCTTTGCATCATTTTATGCAAATGACAGTACACAGAAACACTTCCATAGCCTACAATCTCAAAAAATTTTAACCCAAATTTTTCAAATTCACCAATTTTGTCAAATCAACATACATAACGTCTCAAGAAGTTATATGCTGTTGAAGTGAAGAAAAAATGTTTCAGTCTCATGATTTTGGTTAAAAATCATGGACAGTAAAAAAAAACCTATGATTTGGGTAAAAAAAAGGTACAAATAGGAATTAAAAAAATTATCACAATAGCTGGCAAGTACAGCACACTATTGGTACAAATTTACACATAGCAAAACTACACATTTTACATACAGATTTAAAACAACAAGATTTCTTCTTACTAGGCTTTTGAGTGCCACTTCCTGTCAAAAACAAATAGCACAATGTTAAACTGAGTTACGATAGCTGGCTATGGGAACATTACTGTATTATCTATTAAGAGCACAGCGAAATGAAAGACACTGTTCCCTAATAGAGGCCTCCTCCTCCCCTTACAGCCTTCCTATCCATCTCCAAAATTGGTGCCTTACCAATTCTTTGCATCTGTTACGCCGAGCGCTCCGGGTCCCCGCTCCTCCCCGGAGCGCTCGCTACACTCTCCTCACTGCAGCGCTCCGGTCAGATCCACTGACCCGGGGCGCTGCGATACCGCCTCCAGCCGGGATGCGATTCGCGATGCGGGTAGCGCCCGCTCGCGATGCGCACCCCGGCTCCCGTACCTGACTCGCTCCCCGTCGGTCCTGTCCCGGCGCGCGCGGCCCCGCTCCTTAGGGCGCGCGCGCGCCGGGTCTTTGCGATTTAAAGGGCCACTGCGCCGCTGATTGGCGCAGTGGTTCCAATTAGTCTGATCACCTGTGCACTTCCCTATATCACCTCACTTCCCCTGCACTTCCTTGCCGGATCTTGTTGCCATCGTGCCAGTGAAAGCGTTCCTTGTGTGTTCCTAGCCTGTGTTCCAGACCTCCTGCCGTTGCCCCTGACTACGATCCTTGCTGCCTGCCCCGACCTTCTGCTACGTCCGACCTTGCTTCTGTCTACTCCCTTGTACCGCGCCTATCTTCAGCAGCCAGAGAGCTGAGCCGTTGCTAGTGGATACGACCTGGTCACTACCGCCGCAGCAAGACCATCCCGCTTTGCGGCGGGCTCTGGTGAAAACCAGTAGTGTCTTAGAACCGGTCCACTAGCACGGTCCTCGCCATCCCTCTCTGGCACAGAGGATCCACCTCCTGCCAGCCGGCATCGTGACAGTAGATCCGGCCATGGATCCCGCTGAAGTTCCTCTGCCAGTTGTCGCTGACCTCACCACGGTGGTCGCCCAGCAGTCACAACAGATAGCGCAACAAGGCCAACAGCTGTCTCAACTGACCGTTATGCTACAGCAGTTACTACCACAGCTTCAGCAATCATCTCCTCCGCCAGCTCCTGCACCTCCTCCGCAGCGAGTGGCCGCTTCTGGTTTACGCCTATCCGTGCCGGATAAATTTGATGGGGACTCTAAGTTTTGCCGTGGCTTTCTTTCCCAATGCTCCCTGCACTTGGAGATGATGTCGGACCAGTTTCCCACTGAAAGGTCTAAGGTGGCTTTCGTAGTCAGCCTTCTGTCTGGAAAAGCCCTGTCTTGGGCCACACCGCTCTGGGACCGCAATGACCCCGTCACTGCCTCTGTACACTCCTTCTTCTCGGAAATCCGAAGTGTCTTTGAGGAACCTGCCCGAGCCTCTTCTGCTGAGACTGCCCTGTTGAACCTGGTCCAGGGTAATTCTTCCGTTGGCGAGTATGCCGTACAATTCCGTACTCTTGCTTCAGAATTATCCTGGAATAATGAGGCCCTCTGCGCGACCTTTAAAAAAGGCCTATCCAGCAACATTAAAGATTTTCTGGCCGCACGAGAAATCCCTGCTAATCTACATGAACTCATTCACCTAGCCACTCGCATTGACATGCGTTTTTCCGAAAGGCGTCAGGAGCTCCGCCAGGATATGGACTCTGTTCGCACGAGGCGTTTCTTCTCCTCGGCTCCTCTCTCCTCTGGTCCCCTGCAATCCGTTCCTGTGCCTCCCGCCGTGGAGGCTATGCAGGTCGACCGGTCTCGCCTGACACCTCAAGAGAGGACACGACGCCGCATGGAGAACCTCTGCCTGTACTGTGCTAGTACCGAACACTTCCTGAAGTATTGTCCTATCCGTCCTCCCCGCCTGGAAAGACGTACGCTGACTCCGCACAAAGGTGAGACAGTCCTTGATGTCTACTCTGCTTCTCCACGTCTTACTGTGCCTGTGCGGATGTCTGCCTCTGCCTTCTCCTTCTCTACTATGGCCTTCTTGGACTCCGGATCTGCAGGAAATTTTATTTTGGCCTCTCTCGTCAACAGGTTCAACATCCCAGTGACCAGTCTCGCCAGACCCCTCTACATCAATTGTGTAAACAATGAAAGATTGGACTGTACCATACGTTTCCGCACGAAGCCCCTTCTAATGTGCATCGGATCTCACCACGAGAGGATTGAACTTTTGGTCCTCCCCAATTGCACTTCTGAAATTCTCCTTGGACTTCCCTGGCTTCAACTTCATTCCCCAACCCTGGATTGGTCCACTGGGGAGATCAAGAGTTGGGGGCCCTCTTGTTCCAAGGACTGCCTAAAACCGGTTCCCAGTAACCCTTGCCGTGACTCTGTGGTTCCTCCTGTAACCGGTCTCCCCAAGGCCTATATGGACTTTGCGGATGTTTTTTGCAAAAAACAAGCTGAGACTCTACCTCCTCACAGGCCTTATGATTCTCCTATCAACCTCCTCCCGGGCACTACTCCACCCCGGGGGAGAATTTATCCTCTATCCGCCCCAGAGACTCTTGCCATGTCTGAATACGTCCAGGAAAATTTAAAAAAGGGCTTTATCCGTAAATCCTCCTCTCCTGCCGGAGCCGGATTTTTCTTTGTGTCCAAAAAAGATGGCTCCCTACGTCCTTGCATTGACTACCGCGGTCTTAATAAAATCACGGTTAAGAACCGCTACCCCCTACCCCTCATCTCTGAACTCTTTGATCGCCTCCAAGGTGCCCACATCTTTACCAAACTGGACTTAAGAGGTGCTTATAATCTCATCCGCATCAGAGAGGGGGATGAGTGGAAAACGGCATTTAACACCAGAGATGGACACTTTGAGTATCTGGTCATGCCCTTTGGCCTGTGCAACGCCCCTGCCGTCTTCCAAGACTTTGTTAATGAAATTTTTCGTGATCTTTTATACTCCTGTGTTGTTGTATATCTGGACGATATCCTGATTTTTTCTGCCAATCTAGAAGAACACCGCCAGCATATCCGTATGGTTCTTCAGAGACTTCGTGACAATCAACTCTATGCCAAAATAGAGAAATGTCTGTTTGAATGCCAATCTCTTCCTTTCCTAGGATACTTGGTCTCTGGCCAGGGACTACAAATGGATCCAGACAAACTCTCTGCCGTCTTAGATTGGCCACGCCCCTCCGGACTCCGTGCTATTCAACGCTTTTTGGGGTTCGCCAATTATTACAGGCAATTTATTCCACATTTTTCTACCGTTGTGGCTCCTATCGTGGCTTTAACCAAAAAAAATGCCGATCCCAAGTCTTGTCCTCCTCAAGCGGAAGACGCCTTTAAACGGCTCAAGTCTGCCTTTTCTTCGGCTCCCGTGCTCTCCAGACCTGACCCTTCCAAACCCTTCCTATTGGAGGTTGATGCCTCCTCAGTGGGAGCTGGAGCTGTCCTTCTACAAAAAAATTCTTCCGGGCATGCTGTTACTTGTGGTTTTTTTTCTAGGACCTTCTCTCCGGCGGAGAGGAACTACTCCATCGGGGATCGAGAGCTTCTAGCCATTAAATTAGCACTTGAGGAATGGAGGCATCTGCTGGAGGGATCAAGATTTCCAGTTATTATTTACACCGATCACAAGAACCTCTCCTACCTCCAGTCTGCCCAACGGCTGAATCCTCGCCAGGCCAGGTGGTCTCTGTTCTTTGCCCGATTTAATTTTGAAATTCACTTTCGGCCTGCCGATAAGAACATTAGGGCCGATGCTCTCTCTCGTTCCTCGGATGCTTCTGAAGTTGAACTCTCTCCGCAACACATCATTCCTCCTGACTGCCTGATTTCCACTTCTCCAGCCTCCATCAGGCAAACTCCTCCAGGAAAGACCTTTGTTTCTCCACGCCAACGCCTCGGAATCCTCAAATGGGGTCACTCCTCCCATCTCGCAGGTCATGCGGGCATCAAGAAATCTGTGCAACTCATCTCTCGCTTCTATTGGTGGCCGACTCTGGAGACGGATGTTGTGGACTTTGTGCGAGCCTGCACTATCTGTGCCCGGGATAAGACTCCTCGCCAGAAGCCCGCTGGTTTTCTTCATCCTCTGCCTGTCCCCGAACAGCCTTGGTCTCTGATTGGTATGGATTTTATTACTGATTTACCCCCTTCCCGTGGCAACACTGTTATTTGGGTGGTCGTTGATCGATTCTCCAAAATGGCACATTTCATCCCTCTTCCTGGTCTTCCTTCAGCACCTCAGTTGGCTAAACAATTTTTTGTACACATTTTTCGTCTTCACGGGTTGCCTACGCAGATCGTCTCGGATAGAGGCGTCCAATTCGTGTCTAAATTCTGGAGGGCTCTCTGTAAACAACTCAAGATTAAATTAAATTTTTCTTCTGCATATCATCCTCAATCCAATGGACAAGTAGAAAGAGTTAACCAGGTCTTGGGTGATTATTTACGACATTTTGTTTCCTCCCGCCAGGATGACTGGGCAGATCTTCTTCCATGGGCCGAATTCTCGTATAACTTCAGAGTCTCTGAATCTTCCTCCAAATCCCCATTTTTCGTGGTGCACGGCCGTCACCCTCTTCCCCCCCTCCCTACCCCATTGCCCTCTGGTCTGCCCGCTGTGGATGAAATTTCTCGTGACCTTTCCATCATATGGAGAGAGACCCAAAATTCTCTCTTACAGGCTTCATCACGCATGAAGAAGTTCGCGGATAAGAAAAGAAGAGCTCCTCCCATTTTTTCTCCTGGAGACAAGGTATGGCTCTCCGCTAAATATGTCCGCTTCCGTGTCCCTAGCTACAAGTTGGGACCACGCTATCTTGGTCCTTTCAAAATTTTGTGCCAGATTAATCCTGTCTCTTACAAACTTCTTCTTCCTCCTTCTCTTCGTATTCCTAATGCCTTTCACGTTTCTCTTCTTAAACCACTTATCATCAACCGTTTCTCTCCCAAATCTGTTCCTCCCACTCCTGTTTCCGGCTCCTCGGACATCTTCTCCGTCAAAGAAATTCTGGCATCCAAAAAGGTCAGAGGGAAAACCTTTTTTTTAGTGGATTGGGAGGGTTGTGGTCCAGAAGAGAGATCCTGGGAACCTGAGGACAATATCCTAGACAAAAGTCTGCTCCTCAGGTTCTCAGGCTCTAAGAAGAGGGGGAGACCCAAGGGGGGGGGGGTACTGTTACGCCGAGCGCTCCGGGTCCCCGCTCCTCCCCGGAGCGCTCGCTACACTCTCCTCACTGCAGCGCTCCGGTCAGATCCACTGACCCGGGGCGCTGCGATACCGCCTCCAGCCGGGATGCGATTCGCGATGCGGGTAGCGCCCGCTCGCGATGCGCACCCCGGCTCCCGTACCTGACTCGCTCCCCGTCGGTCCTGTCCCGGCGCGCGCGGCCCCGCTCCTTAGGGCGCGCGCGCGCCGGGTCTTTGCGATTTAAAGGGCCACTGCGCCGCTGATTGGCGCAGTGGTTCCAATTAGTCTGATCACCTGTGCACTTCCCTATATCACCTCACTTCCCCTGCACTTCCTTGCCGGATCTTGTTGCCATCGTGCCAGTGAAAGCGTTCCTTGTGTGTTCCTAGCCTGTGTTCCAGACCTCCTGCCGTTGCCCCTGACTACGATCCTTGCTGCCTGCCCCGACCTTCTGCTACGTCCGACCTTGCTTCTGTCTACTCCCTTGTACCGCGCCTATCTTCAGCAGCCAGAGAGCTGAGCCGTTGCTAGTGGATACGACCTGGTCACTACCGCCGCAGCAAGACCATCCCGCTTTGCGGCGGGCTCTGGTGAAAACCAGTAGTGTCTTAGAACCGGTCCACTAGCACGGTCCTCGCCATCCCTCTCTGGCACAGAGGATCCACCTCCTGCCAGCCGGCATCGTGACAGCATCATTTTATGCAAATGACATTACGCAAAAATGCTTCCATAGCCTACAATCTCAAAAAATTTTAACCAAAATTTTTCAAATTCACCAATTTTGTCAAATCAACATACATAACGTCTCAAGGAGTTATATGCTGTTGAAGTGAAGAAAAAAATATTTCAGTCTCATGATTTTGGTTAAAAATCATGGACAGTAAAAAAAAACTATGATTTGGGTTAAAAAAAAGGTACAAATAGGAATTAAAAAAATTATCACAATAGCTGGCAAGTACAGCACACTATTGGTACAAATTTACACATAGCAAAACTTCACATTTTACATACAGATTTAAAAACAACAAGATTCCTTCTTACTAGGCTTTTGTAATAAAAAAAAAATGTGCCACCTCCTGTCAAAAACAAATAGCACAATGTTAAACTGAGTTAAGATAGCTGGTAGAGATAAGCAAACTTACAGTAAATTCGATTTGTCACGAACTTCTCGGCTCGGCAGTTGATGGCTTTTCCTGCATAAATTAGTTCAGCTTACAGGTGCTCCCCTGGGCTGGAAAAGGTGGATACAGTCCTAGGAGACTCTTTCCTAGGACTGTATCCACCTTTTCCAGCACACCAGAGCACCGGAAAGCTGAACTAATTTATGCAGGAAAAGTCAGCAACCGCCGAGCATAGAAGATCGTGACGATTCGAATTTACTTTAAGTTCGCTCATCTCTAATAGCTGGCTATGGGAACATTACTGTATTATCTATTAAGAGCACAGTGAATTGAAAGACACTGTGCCCTAATAGAGGCCTCCTCCTCCCCTTACAGCCTTCCTATCCATCTCCAAAATTGGTGCCTTACCAATTCTTTGCATCATTTTATGCAAATGACAGTACACAGAAACGCTTCCATAGCCTACAATCTCAAAAAATGTTAATCAAAATTTTTAAAATTCACCAATTTTGTCAAATCAACATACATAACGTCTCGAAGTTATATGCTGTTGAAGTGAAGAAAAAATGTTTCAGTCTCATGATTTTGGTTAAAAATCATGGACAGTAAAAAAAAAAAACTATGATTTGGGTAAAAAAAAAGGTACAAATAGGAATACAAAAAAATTATCACAATAGCTGGCAAGTACAGCACACTATTGGTACAAATTTACACATAGCAAAACTACACATGTCATATAGAGATTTAAAAACAACAAGATTTCTTCTTACTAGGCTTTTGTAATTAAAAAAAGTGCCACCTTCTGTCAAAAACAAATAGCACAATGTTAAACTGAGTTAAGATAGCTAGTAGAGATGAGCGAACTTACAGTAGATTTGATTAGTCACAAACTTCTCGGCTCGGCAGTTGATGACTTTTCCTGCATAAATTAGTTCAGCTTTCAGATGCTCCCGTGGGCTGGAAAAGGTGGATACAGTCCTAGGAGACTCTTTCCTAGGACTGTATCCGCCTTTTCCAGCCCATCGGAGCACCGGAAAGCTGAACTAATTTATGCAGGAAAAGTCAGCAACCGCCGAGCCGAGGAGTTTGTGATGAATCAAATTTACTGTAAGTTCGCTCATCTCTAATAGCTGGCTATGGGAACATTACTGTATTATCTATTAAGAGCACAGCGAAATGAAAGACACTGTGCCCTAATAGAGGCCTCCTCCTCCCCTTACAGCCTTCCTATCCATCTCCAAAATTGGTGCCTTACCAATTCTTTGCATCATTTTATGCAAAGACAGCACACAGAAACTCTTCCCTAGCCTACAATCTCAAAAAATTTTAACCCAAATTTTTAAAATTCACCAATTTTGTCAAATCAACATACATAACGTCTCAAGAAGTTATATGCTGTTGAAGTGAAGAAAAAATGTTTCAGTCTCATGATTTTGGTTAAAAATCATGGACAGTAAAACAACAACAACTATGATTTGGGTTAAAAAAAATTGTACAAATAGGAATACAAAAAAGTCATAACAATAGCTGGCAAGTACAGCACACTATTGGTACAAATTTACACGTAGCAAAGCTACACATTTTACATACAGATTTAAAACAACAAGATTTCTTCTTACTAGGCTTTTAAGTGCCACTTCCTGTCAAAAACAAATAGCACAATGTTAAACTGAGTTACGATAGCTGGCTATGGGAACATTACTGTATTATCTATTAAGAGCACAGCGAAATGAAAGACACTGTGCCCTAATAGAGGCCTCCTCCTCCTCTTACAGCCTTCCTATCCATCTCCAAAATTGGTGCCTTACCAATTCTTTGCATCATTTTATGCAAATGACAGTACGCAGAAATGCTTCCATTGCCTACAATCTCAAAAAATTTTAACCAACATTTTTAAAATTCACCAATTTTGTCAAATCAACATACATAACGTCTCAAGGAGTTATATGCTGTTGAAGGGAAGAAAAAAAAATTCAGTCTCATGATTTTGGTTAAAAATCATGGACAGTAAAAAAAAACCCTATGATTTGGGTTAAAAAAGGTACAAATAGGAATTAAAAAAATTATCACAATAGCTGGCAAGTACAGCACACTATTGGTACAAATTTACACATAGCAAAACTACACATTTTACATACAGATTTAAAACAACAAGATTTCTTCTTACTAGGCTTTTGAGTGCCACTTCCTGTCAAAAACAAATAGCACAATGTTAAACTGAGTTACGATAGCTGGCTATGGGAACATTACTGTATTATCTATTAAGAGCACAGCGAAATGAAAGACACTGTGCCCTAATAGAGGCCTCCTCCTCCCCTTACAGCCTTCCTATCCATCTCCAAAATTGGTGCCTTACCAATTCTTTGCATCATTTTATGCAAATGACAGTACACAGAAACACTTCCATAGCCTACAATCTCAAAAAATTTTAACCCAAATTTTTCAAATTCACCAATTTTGTCAAATCAACATACATAACGTCTCAAGAAGTTATATGCTGTTGAAGTGAAGAAAAAATGTTTCAGTCTCATGATTTTGGTTAAAAATCATGGACAGTAAAAAAAAAAAACTATGATTTGGGTGAAAAAAAATGGTACAAGTAGGAATACAAAAAAATCATAACAATTGCTGGCAAGTACAGCACACTATTGGTACAAATTTACACATAGCAAAACTACACATTTTACATACAGATTTAAAACAACAAGATTTCTTCTTACTAGGCTTTTGAGTGCCACTTCCTGTCAAAAACAAATAGCACAATGTTAAACTGAGTTACGATAGCTGGCTATGGGAACATTACTCTATTATCTATTAAGAGCACAGCAAAATGAAAGACACTGTGCCCTAAAAGAGGCCTCCTCCTCCCCTTACAGCCTTCCTATCCATCTCCAAAATTGGTGCCTTACCAATTCTTTGCATCATTTTATGCAAATGACAGTACACAGAAACGCTTCCATAGCCTACAATCTCAAAAAAATTTTACCCAAATTTTTAAAATTCACCAATTTTGTCAAATCAACATACATAACGTCTCAAGAAGTTATATGCTGTTGAAGTGATGAAAAAATATTTCAGTCTCATGATTTTGATTAAAAATCATGGACAGTAAAAAAAAAACTATGATTTGGTTTAAAAAATAATTGTACAAATAGGAATACAAAAAAATCGTAACAATAGCTGGCAAGTACAGCACACTATTGGTACAAATTTACACATAGCAAAACTACACATTTTACATACAGATTTAAAACAACAAGATTTCTTATTACTAGGCTTTTGTGATAAAAAAAAAAGTGCCACTTCCTGTCAAAAACAAATAGCACAATGTTAAACTAAGTTACGATAGCTGGCTATGGGAACATTACTGTATTATCTATTAAGAGCACAGCGAAATGAAAGACACTGTGCCCTAATAGAGGCCTCCTCCTCCCCTTACAGCCTTCCTATCCATCTCCAAAATTGGTGCCTTACCAATTCTTTGCATCATTTTATGCAAATGACAGTACGCAGAAATGCTTCCATAGCCTACTATCTCAAAAAATTTTAACCAACATTTTTAAAATTCACCAATTTTGTCAAATCAACATACATAACGTCTCAAGGATTTATATGCTGTTGAAGTGAAGAAAAAAAAATTCAGTCTCATGATTTTGGTTAAAAATCATGGACAGTAAAAAAAACCCCCTATGATTTGGGTAAAAAAAAGGTACAAATAGGAATTAAAAAAATTATCACAATAGCTGGCAAGTACAGCACACTATTGGTACAAATTTACACATAGCAAAACTACACATTTTACATACAGATTTAAAACAACAAGATTTCTTCTTACTAGGCTTTTGAGTGCCACTTCCTGTCAAAAACAAATAGCACAATGTTAAACTGAGTTACGATAGCTGGCTATGGGAACATTACTGTATTATCTATTAAGAGCACAGCGAAATGAAAGACACTGTGCCCTAATAGAGGCCTCCTCCTCCCCTTACAGCCTTCCTATCCATCTCCAAAATTGGTGCCTTACCAATTCTTTGCATCATTTTATGCAAATGACAGTACACAGAAACACTTCCATAGCCTACAATCTCAAAAAATTTTAACCCAAATTTTTAAAATTCACCAATTTTGTCAAATCAACATACATAACGTCTCAAGAAGTTATATGCTGTTGAAGTGAAGAAAAAATGTTTCAGTCTCATGATTTTGGTTAAAAATCATGGACAGTAAAAAAAAAAACTATGATTTGGGTTAAAAAAAATGGTACAAGTAGGAATACAAAAAAATCATAACAATTGCTGGCAACTACAGCACACTATTGGTACAAATTTACACATAGCAAAACTACACATTTTACATACAGAGTTAAAACAACAAGATTTCTTCTTACTAGGCTTTTGTGATAAAAAAAAAAGTGCCACTTCCTGTCAAAAACAAATAGCACAATGTTAAACTGAGTTACGATAGCTGGCTATGGGAACATTACTGTATTATCTATTAAGAGCACAGCGAAATGAAAGACACTGTGCCCTAATAGAGGCCTCCTCCTCCCCTTACAGCCTTCCTATCCATCTCCAAAATTGGTGCCTTACCAATTCTTTGCATCATTTTATGCAAATGACAGTACACAGAAACACTTCCATAGCCTACAATCTCAAAAAAATTTAACCCAAATTTTTAAAATTCACCAATTTTGTCAAATCAACATACATAACGTCTCAAGAAGTTATATGCTGTTGAAGTGATGAAAAAATATTTCAGTCTCATGATTTTGGTTAACCTCTTCAGGACCCATGACGTATGCATACGCCATCACACCCTGGGTCTTACGGACCCATGACATATGCATACGTCATGGCGTTTTCCGGTCTCTGCCGCTCGCCGGGCAGAGATCGGAACCGGATGCCTGCTGGAATCCTTCAGCAGGCATCCAGGGCAAACGCCGAGGGGGGCCATGTAGGCCCCCCATGTCGGCGATCGCCGCAAATCGCAAGGGAAATCGCCCTTGCGATCTGCGGCGATACCGGGCTGATCGGGTCTCTGGGACCCGACCACCCGGTAATTTCACATGATCCCGGCTGTCACAGACAGCCAGGACCATGCTAACGTATAGGAGCGAGGTGGCAAGCCGGCCACCTCCTCCTATACCCTGCGATCTGTCGGTTAGTTAACCGACCAATCGCAGGAGGGGGGGCGGTTACTTCCTCCCGTCCTGCCCGGCCCCTGAAAGTCCGGAGAGGACGGGAGGAAGACCGGAGGACGCGGCGGGGGACGGGGGAGTGCTGGGGACCGGCCCCGGTACTTACTTCGTCCCTGAAGATCCGGATCCCGGCGAGGAAGATGGCGGCGGCGGCGACAGGTGAGTAGATCTTCAGCCGCGGTCGGGCCCTTTACAGCAATGCACGTCGTCGTAAAGCGACATGCATTGCTGTAATAGGACCCTGTAAACTACAACTCCCAGCATGCCCAGACAGCCCTTGGCGTCTGGGCATGCTGGGAGTTGCAGTTTTGCAACATCTGGAGGTCCACAGTTTGGAGACCACTGTGCCCTTCCAGATGTTGCAAAACTACACATCCTCAGCATGCCCTTACTGTCCAGGCATGCTGGGAGTTGTAGTGCTGTAACATCTGGCCCTTCAGATGTTGCAGAACTACAACTCCCAGCATGCCTGGACAGTTTTGGCATACTGGGAGTTGTAGTTTTGCAACATCTGGAAGGGCACAGATTGGGAACCACTGTATTAGTGGTCTGCAAACTGTAGTCCTCCAGATGTTACAAAACTACAACTCCCAGCATGCTGGGAGTTGTAGTTCGGCAACATCTGGCTCTAAAGATGTTGCCGAACTACTACTCCCAGCATGCCTGAGAATGTTTGGGAGTTGTGGTTTTGCAACAGCTGGAGGCACACTGGTTGGGAAAGCATTGTTTCCTAACTCAGTGTTTCCCAACCCGTGTGCCTCCAGCTGTTGCAAAACCACAACTCCCAAACATTCTCAGGCATGCTGGGAGTAGTAGTTTTGCAACAGCTGGAGGTCCCCCCCCCCCCCCTGTGAATGTACAGGGTACATTCACATGGGCAGGGGGCTTACAGTGAGTATCGGGCTGCAAGTTTGCGATGCTCGCTGTAACCCCCCGCCCGTGCGACTGTACCCTAAAAACACTACACTACACTACCACAAAATAAAATAAAATAAAAAGTAAAAAACACTACATATACACATACCCCTACACAGCCCCCCTCCCAATAAAAATGAAAAACGCCTGGTGCGCCACGGTTTCCAAAATGGAGCCTCCAGCTGTTGCAAAACAACAACTCCCAGTATTGCCAGACAGCCGTTGACTGTCTAGGCATGCTGGGAGTTTTGCAACAGCTGGAGGCACCCTGTTTGGGAATCACTGGCGTAGAATACCCCTATGTCCACCCCTATGCAAATCCCTAATTCAGCCCTCAAATGCGCATGGCGCTCTCACTTCAGAGCCCTGTCGTATTTCAAGGCAACAGTTTAGGGTCACATATGGGGTATCGCCGTACTCGGGAGAAATTGACTAACAAATTTTGGGGGTCTTTTTCTCCTTTCACCCCTTATGAAAAGGTGAAGTTGGGGTCTACACCAGCATGTTAGTGTAAAAAAATAAACTTTTTACACTAACATGCTGGTGTTGCCCTATACTTTTCATTTTGACAAGAGGTAAAGGGGAAAAAAGCCCCCCAAAATTTGTAACGCAATTTCTCCCGACTACGGAGATACCCCATATGTGGGCGTAAAGTGTTCTGGGGGCGCACAACAAGGCCCAGAAGGGAGAGTGCGTCATGTACATTTGAGGTGATTTGCACAGGGGTGGCTGATTGTTACAGCGGTTTTGACAAACGCAAAAAAAAAAAAACCCCACATGTGACCCCATTTCGGAAACTACACCCCTCACGGAATGTAATGAGGGGTGCAGTGAGAATTTACACCCCACAGGTGTCTGACAGATCTTTGGAAGAGTGGGCTGTGCAAATTAAAAATGTTGTACAGCCTACTGTTCCAAAGATATGACAGACACCAGTGGGGGGTAAATGCTCATTTTATGCCTTGTTACGTTCCTCAAGGGGTCTAGTTTCCAAAATGGTATGCCATGTGGGGGTTATTTTGCTGTTCTGGCACCATAGGGGCTTCCTAAATGCGACATGCCCCCCGAGCAAAATTTGCTCTCAAAAAGCCAAATATGACTCCTTCTCTTCTGAGCATTGTAGTTCGCCCGTAGTGCACTTCAGGTCAACTTATGGGGTACCTCCATACTCAGAAGAGATGTGGTTACAAATGTTGGGGGGTATTTTCTGCTATAAACCCTTGCAAAAACGTGAAATTTGGGGGGAAACACACATTTTAGTGAAATTTTTTATTTATTTTTTTACATATGCAAAAGTCGTGAAACCCCTGTGGGGTATTAAGGCTCACTTTATTCCTTGTTACGTACCTCAAGGGGTCTAGTTTCCAAAATGGTATGCCATGTGGGGGATTCTTGCTGTTCTGGCACCATAGGGGCTTCCTAAATGCAACATGCCCCCCAAAAACCATTTCAAAAAAACGTACTCTCCAAAATCCCCTTGTCGCTCCTTCGCTTCTGAGCCCTCTACTGCGCCCGCCGAACACTTTACATAGACATATGAGGTATGTGCTTACTCGAGAGAAATTGGGCTACAAATATAAGTATACATTTTCTCCTTTTTCCCCTTGTAAAAATTCAAAAATTGGGTCTACAAGAACATGAGAGTGTAAAAAATGGAGATTTTGAATTTTCTCCTTCACTTTGCTGTTATTCCTGTGAAACACCTAAAGGGTTAAAACGCAGACTGAATGTCATTTTGAATACTTTGGGGGGTGCAGTTTTTATAATGGGGTCATTTGTGGGGTATTTCTAATATGAAGACCCTTCAAATCCACTTCAAACCTGAACTGGTCCCTGAAAAATTGTGAGTTTGGAAATTTTGTGAAAAATTGGAAAATTGCTGCTGAACTTTGAAGCCCTCTGGTGTCTTCCAAAAGTAAAAACACATAAATTTTATGATGCAAACATAAAATAGACATATTGTATATGTGAATAAAAAATAAATTATTTGGAATATCCATTTTCCTTACAAGCAGAGAGCTTCAAAGTTAAAAAAAAAAATGCAAAATTTTCAAATTTTTCATAAAATTTTGGGATTTTTCACCAAGGAAGGATGCAAGTTATCACAAAATTTTACCACTATGTTAAAGTAGAATATGTCACGAAAAAACAATCTCGGAATCAGATTGATAACTAAAAGCATTCCAGAGTTATTAATGTTTAAAGTGACAGTGGTCAGAATTGCAAAAAATGCTCTGGTCCATAAGGTGAAAAAGGGCTCGGTCCTTAAGGGGTTAAAAACAACAAGATTCCTTCTTTCTAGGCTTTTGTAATAAAAAAAAAGTGCCACCTCCTGTAAAAAACAAATAGCACAATGTTAAACTGAGTTAAGATAGCTGGCTATGGGAACATTACTGTATTATCTATTAAGAGCACAGCGAAATGTAAGACACTGTGCCCTAATAGTGGCCTCCTCCTCCCCTTACAGCCTTCCTATCCATCTCCAAAATTGGTGCCTTACCAATTCTTTGCATCATTTTATGCAAATGACAGTACACAGAAACGCTTCCATAGCCTACAATCTCAAAATGTTTTATCCCAAATTTTTAAAATTCACCTATTTTGTCAAATCAACATACATAACGTCTTAAGGAGTTATATGCTGTTGAAGTTAAGAAAAAAAATTTCAGGCTGGGAGGATGGGTGGGCGGGTCTTAATCGCGGCGCCCCCACTCAGCCGTATTCGGGAATCGCAGTTAATGTATGTCTATGAGCCGACCGGAGTGAACCGCAGCCTGCGTTTTCGGCCGTATGCGGTTTCCCGACCGCAAGCAAAAACGTGGTCGAAAACCACAGGTGTTTGACAAATTTCTGCTAAAGTTGGACGTGAAAATGAAAAATGTGATTTTTTTTTCACCAAAATGCTGGAGTTACCCCAATTTTTTCTATTTTCACAAGGGGTAATAGGAGAAAAAGCCTCCCAAAATTTTAATCCCATTTCTTCTGAGTATGGAAATACCCCATATGTGGATTTAAAGTGCTCTGCGGGCGAACTACAATGTGCAGAAGAGAAGGAGTTCCATTGGGCTTTTGGAGAGAGAATCTGTTTGGAATGGAAGTTGGGGGCCAGATTAATGGACCCCCGCCCCACATGTGACCCCGTTTTGGAAACTACACCCCTCACAGAATGTAATAAGGGGTGCAGTGAGCATTCACACCCACTGGTGTTTGACAGATCTTTGGAACAGTGGGCAGTGCAAATGAAAAATTAAATTTTTCATTTTCATGGACCACTGTTCAAAAAAATCTGTCAGACACCAGTGGGGTGTAAATGCTCACTGCATCCCTTGTTACATTCCGTTAAGGGTATAGTTTCCAAAATGGGGTCACATGTGGAGGGGGGGCATTTTTCTCGCACCATGGGGGCTTTGTAAACGCACATGGCCTTTAATTCCAGACACATTCTCTCTCCAAAAGCCCAATGGCGGTATTGCCATACTCAGAAGAAATGGGGTTACAAATTATGGGGGGCTTTTTTCCTATGACCCCTTGTGAAAATGAAAAATTTGGGATAACACCAGCATTTTAGTGAACAAAATACAAATTTTTTATTTTCACGTCCAAATTTAATGAAAATTCTTCAAACACCTGTGGGGTGTTAAGACTCACTATAGCTCTTTTTACATTCGGTGAGGGGTGTAGTTTCCAAAATGGGGTCACATGTGGGTGTTTCTTTTTTGCGTTTATGTCAGAACCGCTGTAACGATAAGCCACCCCTGTACAAATCACCTCAAATGTACATGGCGCTCTCACTTCTGAGCCTCGTTGTGTGCCCGCAGAGCATTTTACGTTCACATATGGGGTATTTCAGTATTCAGAAGAAATTGCGTTACACATTTTGGGGGTCTTTTTTTTCCTTTTACTTCTTGTGAAAATGAAAAGTATGGGGAAACACCAGCATGTTAGTGTAAAAAAGAAAAAACACGCTGGAGTAGACCCCAACTTTACCTTTTCATAAGGGGTAAAAGGAGAAAATACCCCCCAAAATTTGTAATGCAATTTCTCCCGAGTATGGAAATACCCCATATGTGGCCCTAAACTGTTGCCTTGCAATACGACAGGGCTCCAAAGTGAGAGAGCACCATGTGCATTTGATGCCTAAATTAGGGATTTGCACAGGGATTACACTCAGATACCAAAATTACCCTATCGCAGTGTTCCCAAACTGGGTGCCTCCAGCTGTTGCAACACTGGGAGTTGTTGTTTTGCAACATCTGGAGGCTCTGTTTTAGAAACCGTGCTGTACCAGACGTTTCTCATTTTTATTGGGGAGGGGGGTAAATGTGTAGGGGAATGTGTATATGTAGTGTTTTCACTATTTATTTTGTGTAGTGTAGTGTAGTGTTTTTAGGGTACATTCACATGGGCGGGGGTTTACAGCAAGTTTCCCGCTGGGAGTTTGAGCTGCAGCGGAAAATTTGCTACATCTAAAACTTCATTCACTGTAAACCTGTACATTCACATGGGGGGGAAGAGGCTAACCTCCAGCTGTTGCAAAAATACAACTCACAGCATGCCCTTTGGCTGTCCGTGCATGCTGGGGTTGTAGTTATGCAGGCACACTGGTTGCAAAACACTAAGAGTTTGTTACTTAACTCAAAGTTTCGCAACCAGTGTGCCTCCAGCTGTTGCAAAAGTGCAACTCCCAGCTTGTACGGACAGCTATAGGGCATGCTGGGAGTTGTAGTTTGCAACAGCTGGAGGCACACTGGTTGCGAAACACTGAGTTAGGTAACAAACTCTGTGTTTTGCAACCAGTGTGCCTTCAGCTTTTGCAAAAACAACAACTCTCAACATGCAGTGACAGCTGAAGGGCATGCTGGGACTTGTAGTTATGCAACAGCTGGAGGCATACTACTACAACTTCCAGCATGCCCTTTAGCTGTCCGTACATGCTGGGGGTTGTAGTTATGCAACAGTTGGAGGCACACTGGTTGCAAAACACTGAGAGTTTGTTACTTAACTCAGTGTTCCCCAACCTGTGTGCCTCCAGCTGTTGCAAAACTGCAACTCCCAGCATGCATGGTCTGTCAGTGCATGCTAGGAGTTATAGTTTTGCAACAGCTGGAGGCACACGGGTTGGGAAACACTAAGTTAGGAAACAGACAATGTTTCCCAACCAGTGTGCCTCCAGTTGTTGCAAAACTACAGCTCCCAGCATGCCCAGACAGCCGAAGGGCATGTTGGGAGTTGTAGTTATGCTACAACTGGAGGAGAACAGTTTGGAGACCACTGTGAGGTGGTGTCCAAACTGTAGCCCTCCAGATGTTGCAAAACTACAACTCCAAGCATGCTCAGACTGCCCAGGCATACTGGGAGTTGTAGTTTGGCAACATCTGAAGGGCCAGATGTTTGTTAAGGATGAAAGAAGACATTTGATTGGTTGCTATGGGCAACTGGGCAACTTTTCCTCTGGACAGGTTTTGATAAATCTCCCCCATTATCTTTCAGTATGTGTCAGGGTAACATTGTGCTGTTGATATTCAGAGAAGTGGGGGCCTTAGTCTTGAAAGAGTTCATGTAGCAGTTATTAATAATATAGAAAACAAATCTAGGGCAGATTGATAAGGAAAATCAAGGAAAATGTAGCAAATGCTTTCCCAATGGTCGCCATATAGAAGCAAAGTGTGGCCCCATAGAACTTTATTAGGTTTTTACATTGTACAATCCGGCCAAAGAAAGACAAATCCACATGCAAAGGTGACATGAGGATCAGGAAGTCAGAATGAATGTATGTTTCCATCTCCAAGACAAGACTGTTTCCCAAGCAGTGTACCTCCAGCTTTTGTAAAACTACAACTCCCAGCATGCTAAATTGTAGTTTTGCAACAGCCGAGGGCACACTGGTTGGAAAACACTGTCCTAGACTGTAGAATATTTAGTACTAAGTGTAATGGGAGCACTCACTTCTCTACCAACACTGTCCAAACCTGTGTGCCATCTGTGATCAACTTCCATTAAAGAAACAGGACAAAAAGATAAGCGGCATCATCTCTATACAATTGGGGGGATACTCGGGACTGGCACTGTACTTGGTAAGACTCTGCTGATTGGTTGATTTTACCTCTATATTAAAATGTTGGGTCACACAGAGCATATCCGTAGTGTATTTCCCACTGCGGAAGCAACAATGGCAGTCAATAGAGCAAGCCCCCTGCTGTCGCCAGTGGCGTCTCCAGCATTCAAATTTAGGGGGGGCACATGGGGGGCCAGTGACAAAAGTGGGGGGGCAATTTTAAAACGTGTGTATGTGTGTATATATATATATATATATATATATATATATACACACACATATATATATATATATATATATATATTTTTTTATATATATATATATATATATATATGTATATATATATATATATATATATATATATATAAACACACAATGATTTTTTTTCTGTTTTTGTCATAGATTTTTGGGTAAATGACTGATGTCATTATAAAGTAGAATTGGTGGTGCAAAAAATAAGCCATCATATGGACTTTTAGGTGCAAAATTGAAAGGGTTATGATTTTTAAAAGGTAAGGAGGAAAAAACAAAAGTGCAAAAACGGAAAAACGCTCGGACCTTAAGGCGTTAAAACTTTTGGACACTACCATCAACTTTGATAGCGGCATCTAAAGTGTTAATGTCAGACATCAGCCTGATTGGGGATGTCTGGCATTAGCCGAGGGTTCTAGCTAATGATTTATACAACACAGTGGGAGCCGACACTGTGCGTACACATACGTCTTGTGTCCTTAGGTCTCATTTACACGGATGGATCCCCAGCATATTTTACGCTGCGGATCCCCCGACAATGCACACATCGCGGCTGCGCTCGGCCTAGCTCAGAGAGCAGGAGGAGCGGCCATGATGTGCGCGAGTATATACATCAAAGCGTGTCTGCTCGTAGTGGAGGATTGCCATTATGAGCAGACACAGATAGAGGCAGCACTGTAGGGTCCATTGTCGGCGGATCTGCAGCATAAAATACACTGTGGATCCACCCCTGAATGAGCCCTTAGGATACATTCAGATGTACAGGATCTGCTGTATATTTTCTGCAGCTGATTTTGCTACCTATTGAAGCTAATGGGTTGCAAAATCAGCTGCACAAAATATGCAGCAAAAATATGCAGCAGATCCTGTACATGTGAATGTACCCTTGAGGGGTTAATGAGGGGTTAATGTGTTTACATGTTGTCCTTCCAGAGGGGTCACTTTCCCTCCTCCAGTGTCCACAGGTCACCAACAGGTCACATTACCAGAACAATTTATGGAAAAATCGCGGCAAAAATTGCGCTGTTTTACCGCGATTTACGAAAAATCGCGGTAAAAGAGCGCAATTTTTGCCGCGATTTTTCCCAAAAGTTTTTGTGATAATGTGACCTGTTGGTGACCTGTGGACACTGGAGGAGGGAAAGTGACCCCTCTGGACTGCTACCATACACATTACTCAGCCCTGGGTTATACTGCTGATCAGGGGGAGAGAGGGAGGACACGGGACATCACTCACCTCACATGAAAGGGACGCTCTACAGTGTGACCTGTCAGCTCTCGGCCTGTCCTCTCCTGTGCTGGGGGCGGAGCCATCAATGTATTGGGACATCCCTATTTATTTTAAATTGGGGGGGCCCAAGGCGGGGCACGGCCTGATCTAGGGGGGGCCATGGCCCCCTCTGGCCCCCCCCTAGCGACGCCACTGGCTGTCGCTGGATAGCTTTGTGTCCGCTTGTAGTGGTGGATTTCCCACTGTAGACAAACGGCCATATGTTTTTTTACAGCTATAAATACCATTGAAAATTCAATGTATGAACATAGCTTTAAAGTGGTCTTCCAAAAACAGCACCACACCTTTCCTCAGGTTGCAAACTGTAGCAGAAATTTACTCCAGAAGTTTGGTGCATTTTTAGCGCATGATGCCGCAGCCTAGGTCAGACCACCTTTTTATTAAACCACTCCCCATTTTTGGAATGCACCTGAAAAGTGTATAAAACTCATAATGTGTACAGGATCTGCTACATATACTGAGGTCAAGGGGTAGCAAAATCAGCCACAGAAAATATGTAGCAGATCCTGTACGTGTGAACCTACCCTAAATATGGCACCAGTCAATTTGGCCCCCTTGCAATAGTAAATCTGGCCTATTGTGGCTGTAACCTGGAGTCCTGTGGTAAAAGTGATAGACAATTCTAGCTCTTCCATGATGTCCTCCTACCTGTGCTGCCCATCAGATGGATGTAGCAGGGTCCTTGAAGGCCACTTACACTTCTCTCTTCTTTGCTGGAAGTTTTCTTTCTCTTTTAGGTCATTCAGGCCCAGATATTTAGCAGGAATGTAATAACCTTTTCTTTCTCTGTACCTTAGCTGTACTGGGCGGCTCCTGGACATCGTTTCCACTGTTCTGGTCTCCGCTCGGCTCTCTTCCATCTTCTCCTTTCTCCACTAAATTATTTTTTCTTTGTTTACTTCATTTTATGACAATGGAAAAAGACGATAAAGTCACTAGGAAACTACAGCAATGGGCAATGGGCTCTGACATCTGCTAAACTCTAGTGAGCAAATGAGAGATTTTTCTGTTCATCTGGCTACGTATCATGGCTGTTATGATGATGTCACCAGCTGCCCTACTGTGATGTCAGCAGCCAATGTTCTAATGGTCTCTTTGTTTCATCAGCCAATCAGGTGTTATCTTACTGAGAGGTGCTTTGACATAGTTTTGTTCTACATTACACTACACTTTATACATATCTATATTTCCACATATATTAAGTAGATAGCAATATATATATATATATATATATATATATATATATATATATATATGTGTGTGTGTGTGTTTAGTATTCCACTCTGCCAATTTTAAGACCAGTATTTCCCTACCAGTGTAAGGCTAAGTTTATACTTGTTTTTTTGTCCTGCGTTTTTTGGGTTGATAAAAACGCCTGAAAAAGCGCCAGTGCAATGTCCTGCATCTGTCTTTTTTTTTGTTGTTCTTTCATTTGTGTGGAAATTGCATTCTTGGCACCTTTTGGTTTTACTTTTTTTTTTTTTTTTTTTTTTTTTTTGGTATCCAAAATTTGTTTGGTAACAAAAAAAAAAAAAAAAAAAAGGATGCAGTAGTGATGGCAAAAAATGTATTTAATGAAATCTAAATTTTGTATAACTAAATTTTAATTAATGTTTAATAAAGTGTGTGTGTTTCACTTTTTTTCTCTATTTTTTAATTTTTTTAGGTAGTACTACTACTCCTAGCATGGAACAGAGTGTTCCATGATGGGAGCAGTAATTCCTGTAGTAATAGACATATCGCCCCAGGTCTCAGTCCTGACACCCGATGCGATCGTCCATTATATAGCAGAGATGCAGCTCTACACAGCACTAACATCTCTGCTCTGTACTCCGGCCAGTGATGGGAATAGAACATCACTCATTCATATTTCCCACCCAGAGTGGTGATTGGCCGGATGGTTGCAGTCAATCACAGCTCTGAGGGAAATATCAATGATTGAGTGGCCGGAGTACAGAGCAGACATGCGAGTGCTATATACAGCCGCTCCATCGCTGCAATAGACAAGACGATCACATCAGGTGCCAGTAGTGACATCCACTTCATATCGTGTCCTTAACTGCAAGTACTACTACTCCCAACATGGAGCAGACTCTGCTCCATGCTGGAAGCTGTAGTACCTGCATTAATACACAGATCGCAGCGAGTGTAACTTCTGACACTCACTACGATCTGGCTATTAATGCAGGTACTACATCTCCCAGCAGTGAGCAGAGTGTGCTCCATGTTGGGAGTAGTAGTACCTGCAGGTAAGGAAAGATCACAGCGGGTATCACTCCTCCTGACACCCGCTGTGATCCACCTGTATAATGTATAGATGCAGCGGCCGTACATATACCCATATTCCTATTTCCCACAGAGAGCTGTGATTGGCTGGAACCATCTGGCCAATCACAACTCTCTGCTGGAAATATGAATAGGTGTATATATACGGCAGTGTAGGGGACCATAGAAGAGCGGCCGCTGCATCTAGTAATTATACAGGAGGATCACAACAGGCAATCTGTCAATTAGTACAGGTACTAACTGGAACAGTGTTTTCTATGCTGGGAGTAGTAGTACTACCTAAAAAATGTAAAAAAGAAAAAAAAGTGAAAAACACATAGGGGGAGATTTATCAAAACCTGTCCAGAGGAAAATCTGCTGAGTTGCCCATAGCAACCAATCAGATTACTACTTTCAGTTTTCAGAAGCCTTGTTAAAAATGAAAGAAGCGATCTGATTTGTTGCTATGGGCAACTCAGCAACTTTTCCTCTCAAAACCTGTCCAGAGGAAAATGTTATTATAAAAAAGATACATTTCGTTAGATAAAATTTTTTCCTTCACTATTGTATCTTTTTTATTTTTTTTAATGGTACCCATGAAATTTTATTAAAAAAGGTATCTCCATCACTTTTTTGGATCGCTAAAGTCCAAAAAAGAATGAAAACCGCATGAAAAAACGCCAAAGTTTTTCTTGGAAATTTTATTCACTCCCTTAGACTTCAATGGGAGAAAAACGCCATGATTTTGACAAAAAAAAAATGCCAGTGGCTCAACATGCTGCGATTACCAACGATCTGAAAAACACCAAAAGTGAGTGGAAAAACGCCAAAAGTATAAGAAAAACGCTAAAGTAAAAAATGCCAAGTGGAATAAGAATTTTGCGATTTCTCATTGATTTACAGCTAACATCTGGCCACAGCATTTTTTGGCCGAAAAAACGCCATGCGGCAGAATTAGTGTTTTTCTTGGTGTTTTTGCCCAAAAAAAACAAGTGGAATTCCAACCCATCTCAAGCTTTTGCAAAACTGCAGCTCCCAACATGCCCAGACAGCCTTCTGTTGTTTGTGCGCCCTGAAAGTTGTAGTTTACAACAGCTGAAGACACACTGGTTGGGAAACACTGTCCTAGACTGTAGATATTTGGTGTAATGGGAGCGCTCACATCTGTGCCAACACTGCCCAAACCTGTACGCAATCTGTAATCACCTTACATTATCAGACCAGGGCACAGAGAGAAGTGGCATCTTCTTCATACATTTGGGGGGCACTCAGGACAGGCGCTCGACTGGTCGTTAAGCTGTTTCTAGGATGGCAGTTAAAATGGCTGCTGCAGCATAACAGTTGTCATAGCAACTGCTCCTAGCTGGACTGTACTACTACAGGAACATATAAACTGCCCCAAAAACACAGTAAAAATGATAAAGATGGTAGCTATATGATTGAAACAAAGATGGGAAAGTGCTTTGTCTTCTTGCTCTCATTTCTTTTAATATCATCCATTTCGCTGCCGTTGACCTGCTAGTTTATTTTACCCACCAGTCAATGGTTCAGTCCAGGCTTTTATTTTCGCTTGGTAAGACTTTGCTGATTGGTTAATTTTACCTCTATACTGAAATGTAATTAACCTCTTAAGAATAGGGTCACACAGACAGGGCCGCCATCAGGGGGGTACAGTAAGGGGCCCGGACCCTCAGGGGGGCCACTTGGCCCCAACACTCTTTCTTGCGAGGAGGGCAGCACACTGTCACTTTAAAATGGCAGGGGTTGCAGTTGGTATGAGACATGCCTGTGCGCGGCTCTCAGCTACCAGCAGGGCCTGCTAGTAGCAGCTGGCCAGTGACGTCGGCTCACGTGTCCCTCCTCTTCCTGCCCAGTTCTGCAATAGAGGAGCGGAGCAGCAAGCTGCACTGCACACAGGTACTTACTTGTATGGGGGCTGTGTGTGTGTGTATATATATATATATATATATATATATATATATATAAAGGGGCAGTGTGTGTATATAGAAGCTGTGTATGTGTGTATGATGGCCATGTGTGTATAAAGGGGCAGTGTGTGTATATAGAAGCTGTGTATGTGTATGATGGCCATGTGTGTATAAAGGGGCAGTGTGTGTATATAGAAGCTGTGTATGTGTATGATGGCCATGTGTGTGTAAAGTATAAAGGGGCAGTGTGTGTATATAGAAGCTGTGTATGTGTGTATGATGGCTATGTGTGTATAAAGGGGCAGTGTGTATATATAGAAGCTGTGTATGTGTATGATGGCCATGTGTGTGTATAAAGAGGCAGTGTATATATGTATGATGGGTGTGTGTGTATATACAGTGGCAGTGTATGTGTATATAGTGGCTGTATATGTGTGTATGTGTTACGCCGAGCGCTCCGGGTCCCCGCTCCTCCCCGGAGCGCTCGCTTCACTCCCTCCGCTGCAGCGCTCCGGTCACGTCCTCTGACCCGGGGCGCTGCGATCCCGCTGCCAGCCGGGATGCGATTCGCGATGCGGGTAGCGCCCGCTCGCGATGCGCACCCCGGCTCCCCTACCTGACTCGCTCCCCGTCTGTTCTGTCCCGGCGCGCGCGGCCCCGCTCCCTAGGGCGCGCGCGCGCCGGGTCTCTGCGATTTAAAGGGCCACTGCGCCGCTGATTGGCGCAGTGGTTCCAATTAGGGTTTTCACCTGTGCACTTCCCTATATTACCTCACTTCCCTTGCACTCCCTTGCCGGATCTTGTTGCCTTAGTGCCAGTGAAAGCGTTCCTTGTGTGTTCCTTGCCTGTGTTTCCAGACCTTCTGCCGTTGCCCCTGACTACGATCCTTGCTGCCTGCCCCGACCTTCTGCTACGTCCGACCTTGCTTCTGCCTACTCCCTTGTACCGCGCCTATCTTCAGCAGCCAGAGAGGTGAGCCGTTGCTAGTGGATACGACCTGGTCACTACCGCCGCAGCAAGACCATCCCGCTTTGCGGCGGGCTCTGGTGAAAACCAGTAGTGGCTTAGAACCGGTCCACTAGCACGGTCCACGCCAATCCCTCTCTGGCACAGAGGGTCCACTACCTGCCAGCCGGCATCGTGACAGTAGATCCGGCCATGGATCCCGCTGAAGTTCCTCTGCCAGTTGTCGCTGACCTCACCACGGTGGTCGCCCAGCAGTCACAACAGATAGCGCAACAAGGCCAACAGCTGTCTCAACTGACCGTTATGCTACAACAGTTGCTACCACAGCTTCAGCAGTCATCTCCTCCGCCAGCTCCTGCACCTCCTCCGCAGCGAGTGGCCGCTCCTGGGATACGCTTATCCTTGCCGGATAAATTTGATGGGGACTCTAAGTTTTGCCGTGGCTTTCTTTCCCAATGTTCCCTGCATCTGGAGATGATGTCGGACCTGTTTCCCACTGAAAGGTCTAAGGTGGCTTTCGTAGTCAGTCTTCTGTCCGGAAAAGCCCTGTCATGGGCCACACCGCTCTGGGACCGCAATGACCCCGTCACTGCCTCTGTACACTCCTTCTTCTCGGAAATCCGAAGTGTCTTTGAGGAACCTGCCCGAGCCTCTTCTGCTGAGACTGCCCTGTTGAACCTGGTCCAGGGTAATTCTTCCGTTGGCGAGTATGCCGTACAATTCCGTACACTTGCTTCAGAATTGTCCTGGAATAATGAGGCCCTCTGCGCGACCTTCAAAAAAGGCCTATCCAGCAACATTAAAGATGTTCTGGCCGCACGAGAAATTCCTGCTAATCTACATGAACTTATTCACCTAGCCACTCGCATTGACATGCGTTTTTCTGAAAGGCGTCAGGAACTCCGCCAAGATATGGACTCTGTTCGCACGAGGCGTTTCGTCTCCTCGGCTCCTCTCTCCTCTGGTCCCCTGCAATCTGTTCCTGTGCCTCCCGCCGTGGAGGCTATGCAGGTCGACCGGTCTCGCCTGACACCTCAAGAGAGGACACGACGCCGTATGGAGAACCTCTGCCTGTACTGTGCTAGTACCGAACACTTCCTGAGGGATTGTCCTATCCGTCCTCCCCGCCTGGAAAGACGTACGCTGACTCCGCACAAAGGTGAGACAGTCCTTGATGTCTACTCTGCTTCTCCACGTCTTACTGTGCCTGTGCGGATGTCTGCCTCTGCCTTCTCCTTCTCTACAGTGGCCTTCTTGGACTCTGGATCTGCAGGAAATTTTATTTTGGCCTCTCTCGTCAACAGGTTCAACATCCCGGTGACCAGTCTCGCCAGACCCCTCTACATCAATTGTGTAAATAATGAAAGATTGGACTGTACTATACGTTTCCGCACGGAGCCCCTTCTTATGAGCATCGGATCTCATCATGAGAGGATTGAACTTTTTGTCCTCCCCAATTGCACCTCGGAGATTCTCCTTGGACTTCCCTGGCTTCAACTTCATTCCCCAACCCTGGATTGGTCCACTGGGGAGATCAAGAGTTGGGGGTCCTCTTGTTCCAAGAACTGTCTAAAACCGGTTCCCAGTAACCCTTGCCGTAACTCTGTGGTTCCTCCAGTAACCGGTCTCCCTAAGGCCTATATGGACTTCGCGGATGTTTTCTGCAAAAAACAAGCTGAGACTCTACCTCCTCACAGGCCTTATGATTGCCCTATCGACCTCCTCCCGGGTACTACTCCACCCCGGGGCAGAATTTATCCTCTCTCTGCCCCAGAGACTCTTGCCATGTCCGAATACGTCCAGGAGAATCTAAAAAAGGGCTTTATCCGTAAATCCTCCTCTCCTGCCGGAGCCGGATTTTTCTTTGTGTCCAAAAAAGATGGCTCCCTACGTCCTTGCATTGACTACCGTGGTCTTAATAAAATCACGGTTAAGAACCGCTACCCCTTACCCCTCATCTCTGAACTCTTTGATCGCCTCCAAGGTGCCCACATCTTCACTAAATTGGACTTAAGAGGCGCCTATAACCTCATCCGCATCAGAGAGGGGGACGAGTGGAAAACGGCATTTAACACCAGAGATGGACACTTTGAGTATCTGGTCATGCCCTTTGGACTGTGCAATGCCCCTGCCGTCTTCCAAGACTTTGTCAATGAAATTTTTCGTGATTTGTTATACTCCTGTGTTGTTGTATATCTGGACGATATCCTAATTTTTTCTGCCAATCTAGAAGAACACCGCCAGCATGTCCGTATGGTTCTTCAGAGACTTCGTGACAACCAACTCTATGCCAAAATTGAGAAATGTCTGTTTGAATGCCAATCTCTTCCTTTTCTAGGATATTTGGTCTCTGGCCAGGGACTACAGATGGATCCAGACAAACTCTCTGCCGTCTTAGATTGGCCACGCCCCTCCGGACTCCGTGCTATCCAACGCTTTTTGGGGTTCGCCAATTATTACAGGCAATTTATTCCACATTTTTCTACCATTGTGGCTCCTATCGTGGCTTTAACCAAAAAAAATGCTGATCCCAAGTCCTGGCCTCCTCAAGCAGAAGACTCCTTTAAACGACTCAAGTCTGCCTTTTCTTCGGCTCCCGTGCTCTCCAGACCTGACCCTTCCAAACCCTTCCTATTGGAGGTTGATGCCTCCTCAGTGGGAGCTGGAGCTGTTCTTCTACAAAAAAATTCTTCCGGGCATGCTGTCACTTGTGGTTTTTTCTCTAGGACCTTCTCTCCAGCGGAGAGGAACTACTCCATCGGGGATCGAGAGCTTCTAGCCATTAAATTAGCACTTGAGGAATGGAGGCATCTGCTGGAGGGATCAAGATTTCCTGTTATTATCTACACCGACCACAAGAACCTCTCCTACCTCCAGTCTGCCCAACGGCTGAATCCTCGCCAGGCCCGGTGGTCTCTGTTCTTTGCCCGATTTAATTATGAGATTCACTTTCGTCCTGCCGATAAGAACATTAGGGCCGATGCTCTCTCTCGTTCCTCGGATGCCTCAGAAGTTGATCTCCCTCCGCAACACATCATTCCACCTGACTGCCTGATCTCCACTTCTCCTGCCTCCATCAGGCAGACTCCTCCAGGAAAGACCTTTGTTTCTCCACGCCAACGCCTCGGAATCCTCAAATGGGGTCACTCCTCCCATCTCGCAGGTCATGCGGGCATCAAGAAATCTGTGCAACTCATCTCCCGCTTCTATTGGTGGCCGACTCTGGAGACGGATGTTGGGGACTTTGTGCGAGCCTGCACTATCTGTGCCCGGGATAAGACTCCTCGCCAGAAGCCCGCTGGTTTTCTTCATCCTCTGCCTGTCCCCGAACAGCCTTGGTCTCTGATTGGTATGGATTTTATTACTGATTTACCCCCTTCCCGTGGCAACACCGTTATTTGGGTGGTCGTTGATCGATTCTCCAAAATGGCACATTTCATCCCTCTTCCTGGTCTTCCTTCTGCGCCTCAGTTGGCTAAGCAATTTTTTGTACACATTTTTCGTCTTCACGGGTTGCCTACGCAGATTGTCTCGGATAGAGGGGTCCAATTCGTGTCTAAATTCTGGAGGGCTCTCTGTAAACAACTCAAGATTAAATTAAATTTTTCCTCTGCATATCATCCCCAGTCCAATGGACAAGTAGAAAGAATTAACCAGATCCTGGGTGATTATTTGCGACATTTTGTTTCCTCCCGCCAGGATGACTGGGCAGATCTCCTTCCATGGGCCGAATTCTCGTATAACTTCAGGGTCTCTGAATCTTCCTCCAAATCCCCATTTTTCGTGGTGTACGGCCGTCACCCTCTTCCCCCCCTCCCTACCCCCTTGCCCTCTGGTCTGCCCGCTGTGGATGAAATTTCTCGTGACCTTTCCATTATATGGAGAGAGACCCAAAATTCTCTCTTACAGGCTTCTTCACGCATGAAGAGGTTCGCGGATAAGAAAAGAAGAGCTCCCCCCGTTTTTTCCCCTGGAGACAAGGTATGGCTCTCCGCTAAATATGTCCGCTTCCGTGTCCCTAGCTACAAGTTGGGACCACGCTATCTTGGTCCTTTCAAAATTTTGTGTCAAATTAATCCTGTCTCTTATAAACTTCTTCTTCCTCCTTCTCTTCGTATCCCTAATGCCTTTCACGTCTCTCTTCTCAAACCACTCATCCTCAACCGTTTTTCTCCCAAATCTGTTCCTCCCACTCCTGTTTCCGGCTCCTCGGACGTCTTCTCGGTCAAGGAAATTTTGGCTGCCAAAAAGGTCAGAGGGAAAAATTTTTTTTTAGTAGACTGGGAGGGTTGTGGCCCTGAAGAGAGATCCTGGGAACCTGAGGACAACATCCTTGACAAAAGTCTGCTCCTCAGGTTCTCAGGCTCCAAGAAGAGGGGGAGACCCAAGGGGGGGGGTACTGTTACGCCGAGCGCTCCGGGTCCCCGCTCCTCCCCGGAGCGCTCGCTTCACTCCCTCCGCTGCAGCGCTCCGGTCACGTCCTCTGACCCGGGGCGCTGCGATCCTGCTGCCAGCCGGGATGCGATTCGCGATGCGGGTAGCGCCCGCTCGCGATGCGCACCCCGGCTCCCCTACCTGATTCGCTCCCCGTCTGTTCTGTCCCGGCGCGCGCGGCCCCGCTCCCTAGGGCGCGCGCGCGCCGGGTCTCTGCGATTTAAAGGGCCACTGCGCCGCTGATTGGCGCAGTGGTTCCAATTAGGGTTTTCACCTGTGCACTTCCCTATATTACCTCACTTCCCTTGCACTCCCTTGCCGGATCTTGTTGCCTTAGTGCCAGTGAAAGCGTTCCTTGTGTGTTCCTTGCCTGTGTTTCCAGACCTTCTGCCGTTGCCCCTGACTACGATCCTTGCTGCCTGCCCCGACCTTCTGCTACGTCCGACCTTGCTTCTGCCTACTCCCTTGTACCGCGCCTATCTTCAGCAGCCAGAGAGGTGAGCCGTTGCTAGTGGATACGACCTGGTCACTACCGCCGCAGCAAGACCATCCCGCTTTGCGGCGGGCTCTGGTGAAAACCAGTAGTGGCTTAGAACCGGTCCACTAGCACGGTCCACGCCAATCCCTCTCTGGCACAGAGGGTCCACTACCTGCCAGCCGGCATCGTGACAGTATGATGGCAGTGTGTGTCTATATAGTGGCAGTGTATATGCATATAGAAGCTGTGTATGTGTATGATGGTCATGTGTGTATAAAGGGGCAGTGTATGTGTATATAGAGGCAGTGTATATATTTATGATGGCTGTGTGTGTATATACGGTGTGGCAGTGTATGTGTATATAGTGGCTGTATATGTGTGTATGATGGCAGTGTGTGTCTATATAGTGGCAGTGTATGTGCATATAGAAGGTGTGCATGATGACCATGTGTGTATAAAGGGGCAGTGTGTGTATATAGAGGCAGTGTATATATTTATGATGGCTGTGTGTGTATATACGGTGTGGCAGTGTATGTGTATATAGTGGCTGTATATGTGTGTATGATGGCAGTGTGTGTCTATATAGTGGCAGTGTATATGCATATAGAAGGTGTGCATGATGGCCATGTGTGTATAAAGGGGCAGTGTGTGTATACAGAGGCAGTGTATATATTTATGATGGATGTTTGTGTATATACAGTGGCAGTGTATGTGTATATAGTGGATGTATATGTGTGTATGATGGCAGTGTGTGTATATATAGTGGCAGTGTATATGCATATAGTAGCTGTGTATGTGTATGATGGCCATGTGTGTATAAAGGGACAGTGTGTGTATATAGAAGCTGTGTATGTGTGTATGATGGCCATGTGTGTATAAAGAGGCAGTGTGTGTATGTAGAGGCAGTGTATATATTTATGAAGGATGTGTGTGTATATACAGTGGTAGTGTATGTGTATATAGAGGCATTGTATATATTTATGATGGATGTGAGTGTATATACAGTGGCAGTGTATATAGTGGCTGTATATGTGTGTATGATGGCAGTGTGTGTATATAGAGGCAGTGTATATATTTATGATGGCTGTATGTGTATATACAGTGGCAGTATATGTGTATATAGTGGCTGTATATATGTGTATGATGGCAGTGTGTGTCTCTTTAGTGGCAGTGTATATGCATATATAAGCTGTGTATGTGTATGATGGCCATGTGTGTATAAAGGGGCAGTGAGTGTATATAGAGGCAGTGTATATATGTATGATGGATGTGTGTGTATATACAGTGGCAGTGTATGTGTATATAGTGGCTGTATATATGTGTATGATGGCCATGTGTGTATTAAGGGGCAGTGAGTGTATATAGAGGCAGTGTATATATTTATGATGGATGTGTGTGTATATACAGTAGCTGTGTATGTGTATATAGAGGCATTGTATATATTTATGATGGCTGTATGTGTATATACAGTGGCAGTGTATGTGTATATAGTGGCTGTATATGTGTGTATGATGGATGTGTGTGTATATACAGTGGCAATGTATGTGTATATAGTGGCTGTATTTGTGTGTATGATGGCAGTGTGTGTGTATATACAGTGGCAGTGTATATGCATATAGAAGCTGTGTATGTGCATGATGGCCATGTGTGTATAAAGGGGCAGTGTGTGTATACAGAGGCAGTGTATATATTTATGATGGATGTGTGTGTATATACAGTGGCAGTGTATGTGTATATAGTGGCTGTATATGTGTGTATGATGGCCATGTGTGTATAAAGGGGCAGTGTGTGTATATAGAAGCTGTGTATGTGTATGATGGCCATGTGTGTATAAAGTATAAAGGGGCAGTGTGTGTATATAGAAGCTGTGTATGTGTGTATGATGGCCATGTGTGTATAAAGAGGCAGTGTGTGTATATAGAGGCAGTGTATATATTTATGAAGGATGTGTGTGTATATACAGTGGTAGTGTATGTGTATATAGAGGCATTGTATATATTTATGATGGATGTGAGTGTATATACAGTGGCAGTGTATATAGTGGCTGTATATGTGTGTATGATGGCAGTGTGTGTATATAGAGGCAGTGTATATATTTATGATGGCAGTGTGTGTATATACAGTGGCAGTGTATGTGTATATAGTGGCTGTATATGTGTGTATGATGGCAGTGTGTGTCTCTATAGTGGCAGTGTATATGCATATATAAGCTGTGTATGTGTATGATGGCCATGTGTGTATAAAGGGGCAGTGTGTGTATATAGAGGCAGTGTATATATTTATGATGACTATGTGTGTATATACAGTGGCAGTGTATGTGTATGCAGAGGCAGTGTATATATTTATGATGGCTGTATGTGTATATACAGTGGCAGTGCATGTGTATATAGTGGCTGTATATGTGTGTATGATGGCAGTGTGTGTCTATATAGTGGCAGTGTATATGCATATAGAAGCTGTGTATGTGTATGATGGCCATGTGTGTATAAAGGGGCAGTGAGTGTATATAGAGGCAGTGTATATATTTATGATGGATGTGAGTGTATATACAGTAGCTGTGTATGTGTATATAGAGGCAGTGTATATATTTATGATGGATGTGTGTAGAGCTGAGCGGTATGACCAAATATGTGTATCACGGTATTTTTGTAAAGTATGGCGGTTCCACGATATATAATGGTATTTCTTTCACCCCCACCCCACCACAAATCATGTGACCCGCAAGCACTCCTTTGCTCCCCCGCCCCCAAAATCATGTTACCTGCCAGCGCTGTTCTACTCCCCCCCAATTAATTATCAGCCCAGCGGGGTACTACTCACATATGTCACCCGCAAGCACTGCCCTCCTCCTCTTTGTTGGGGGCCGCCGGCGATGGAACTCTATACTGCACGCCAGTGGTCTCTAATAGCCAAAGGCTGTCCGGGCATACTGGGAGTTGTAGTTTTGCAACAGCTGGAGCTCCGCAGGTTTGAGACAACTGCTATACGCTGTATCCCTATGCCCGGGCTGCAAAAGATAAGCCAGCTTCTTACATGACAGTGGGCTCAGCTTATCACTGGCCGGGGCGGGACATCGCTCCAGCCGGTGATAGGCTGACGGCTGTCTGACGTTCCATTCCCCAGCGTAAAGCAGACGTAGGTAAGTTAAAGTTTATTTTCTTTATCTTTTGCAGCCCGGGCATAGGGATACAGCATACAGCAGTGGTCTCAAACCAGCGGTGCTCCAGCTGTTGCAAAACTACAACTCCCAGCATGCCTGGACACCGTTGGCTGTCCAGGCATACTGAAAGTTGTAGTTTTGCATCATCTGGAGGTCCGCAGGTTGGAGACCACTGGCGTACAGTAAGTTCCAGCGCCAGCAGCCTCCAACGAAGAGGAGGAGGGCAGTTCTTGCGGGATACATATGAGTAGGACCCCGCTGGGCTGATAATGGGGGGGGAGCAGAACAGTGCTGGCGGGTAACATGATTTGGTGGGGGGAGCAGAACAGCGCTCGCAGGTCACATGATTTGGTGGGGGGGAGCAGAACAGCGCTGGCGGCACACATGATTTGGTGGGGGGAGCAGAACAGTGCTGGCGGGTCACGTATGATTAGTTCCCCGATGTGGGGACAGCACTGCGCTGGGCTGATTATTCATTCCCAAGGGGGAGGGGGAGGGGCCATACCGGTATTGCGGTATGGGGGAAAATTCATATCGTGCAGCCCATAAATTTTGGTATTCTGTATGAACCGGTATACCGCCCAGCCCTAGATGTGTGTGTATATACAGTGGCAGTGTATGTGTATATAGTGGCTGTATATGTGTGTATGATGGCAGTGAGTGTCTATATAGTGGCAGTGTATATGCATATAGAAGCTGTGTATGTGTATGATGGCCATGTGTGTATAAAGGGGCAGTGTGTGTATATAGAGGCAGTGTATATATTTATGATGGCTGTGTGTGTATATACGGTGGCAGTGTATGAGTATATAGTGGATGTATATGTATGTATGATGGCAGTGTGTGTCTATATAGTGGCAGTGTATATGCATATAGAAGCTGTGTATGTGTATGATGGCCATGTGTGTATAAAGGGGCAGTGTGTGTATATAGAGGCAGTGTATATATTTTTGATGGATGTGTGTGTATATACAGTGGCAGTGTATGTGTATATAGTGGCTGTATAGGTGTGTATGATGGCAGTGTGTGTCTATATAGTGGCAGTGTTTGTGTATATAGAAGCTGTGTATGTGTATGATGGCCATGTGTATATAAAGGGGCAGTGTATGTGTATATAGTGGCTGTATATGTGTGTATGATGACAGTGTGTGTATATATAGTGGCAATGTATATATTTATGATGGATGTGAGTGTATATACAGTGGCAGTGTATATAGTGGCTGTATATGTGTGTATGATGGCAGTGAGTGTCTATATAGTGGCAGTGTATATGCATATAGAAGCTGTGTATGTGTATGATGGCCATGTGTGTATAAAGGGGCAGTGTGTGTATATAGAGGCAGTGTATATATTTATGATGGCTGTGTGTGTATATACGGTGGCAGTGTATGAGTATATAGTGGATGTATATGTATGTATGATGGCAGTGTGTGTCTATATAGTGGCAGTGTATATGCATATAGAAGCTGTGTATGTGTATGATGGCCATGTGTGTATAAAGGGGCAGTGTGTGTATATAGAGGCAGTGTATATATTTTTGATGGCTGTGTGTGTATATACAGTGGCAGTGTATGTGTATATAGTGGCTGTATAGGTGTGTATGATGGCAGTGTGTGTCTATATAGTGGCAGTGTTTGTGTATATAGAAGCTGTGTATGTGTATGATGGCCATGTGTATATAAAGGGGCAGTGTATGTGTATATAGTGGCTGTATATGTGTGTATGATGACAGTGTGTGTATATATAGTGGCAGTGTATATATTTATGATGGATGTGAGTGTATATACAGTGGCAGTGTATATAGTGGCTGTATATGTGTGTATGATGGCAGTGTGTGTATATATAGTGGCAGTGTATATTTTTATGATGGATGTGAGTGTATATACAGTGGCAGTGTATATAGTGGCTGTATATGTGTGTATGATGGCAGTGTGTGTATATACAGTGGCAGTGTATGTGTATACAGAGGCAGTGTATATATTTATGATGGCTTGTATATACGGTGGCAGTGTATGTGTATATAGTGGTTGTATATGTGTGTATGATGGCAGTGTGTGTATATATAGTGGCAGTGTATATGCATATAGAAGCTGTGTATGTGTATGATGGCCATGTGTATATAAAGGGGCAGTGTGTGTATATAGAGGCTGTGTATATATTTATGATGGCTGTGTGTGTATATACGGTGGCAGTGTATGTGTATATAGTGGCTGTATATGTGTGTATGATGGCAGTGAGTGTCTATATAGTGGCAGTGTATATGCATATAGTACCTGTGTATGTGTATGATGGCCATGTGTCCATAGAGGGACAGTGAGTGTATATAGAGGCAGTGTATATATTAATGATGGCTGTGTGTGTATATACAGTGGCAGTGTATGTGTATATAGTGGCTGTATATGTGTGTATGATGGCAGTGTGTGTATATACAGTGGCAGTTCATGTGTATATAGAGGCAGTGTATATATTTATGATGGCTGTATGTGTATATACAGTGGCAGTGTATATAGTGGCTGTATATGTGTGTATGATGGCAGTGTGTGTATATATAGGGGCAGTGTATATGCATATAGAAGCTGTGTATGTGTATGATGGCCATGTGTGTATAAAGGGGCAGTGTATGTGTATATAGAGGCAGTGTATATATTTATGATGGATGTGTGTATATACAGTGGCAGTGTATATAGTGGCTGTATATCTGTGTATGATGGCTGTATGTGTCTATATAGTGGCACTGTATATGCATATAGAAGCTGTGTATGTGTATGATGGCCACGTGTGTATAAAGGGGGAGTGTGTGTATATAGAAGCAGTGTATATATTTTTGATGGCTGTGTGTGTATATACAGTGGCAGTGTATGTGTATATAGTGGCTGTATATGTGTGTATGATGGCAGTGTGTGTCTATATAGTGGCAGTGTATATGCATATAGAAGCTGTGTATGTGTGTATGATGGCCATGTGTGTATAAAGGGGCAGTGAGTGGATATAGTGGCAGTGTATATATTTTTGATGGCTGTGTGTGTATATACAGTGGCAGTGTATGTGTATATAGTGGCTGTATATGTGTGTATGATGGCAGTGTGTGTCTATATAGTGGCAGTGTATGTGTATATAGTGGCTGTATATATGTGTATGATGGCCATGTGTGTATAAAGGGGCAGTGTGTGTATATAGAAGCAGTGTATATATTTTTGATGGCTGTGTGTGTATATACAGTGGCAGTGTATGTGTATATAGTGGCTGTATATGTGTGTATGATGGCAGTGTGTGTCTATATAGTGGCAGTGTATATGCATATAGAAGCTGTGTATGTGTATGATGGCCATGTGTGTGTATATACAGTGGCAGTGTATGTGTATATAGAAGCAGTGTATATATTTATGATGGCTGTATGTGTATATACAGTGGCAGTGTATGTGTATATAGTGGCTGTATATGTGTGTATGATGGCAGTGTGTGTCTATATAGTGGCAGTGTATGTGTATATAGTGGCTGTATATGTGTGTATTATGGCAGTGTGTGTCTATATAGTGGCAGTGTTTATGCATATAGAAGCTGTGTATGCGTATGATGGCCATGTGTGTATAAAGGGGCAGTGAGTGTATATAGTGGCAGTGTATATATTTATGATGGCTGTGTGTGTATATAGGAGCAGTGTATATATTTATGATGGCTGTGTGTGTATATACAGTGGCAGTGTATGTGTATATAGTGGCTGTATATGTGTGTATGATGGCAGTGTGTGTCTATATAGTGGCAGTGTATATGCATATAGAAGCTGTGTATGTGTATGATGGCCATGTGTATTTAAAGGGGCAGTGTGTGTATATAGAGGCAGTGTATATATTTATGATGGATGTGTGTGTATATACAGTGGCAGTGTATGTGTATATAGAGGCAGTGTATATATTTATGATGGCTGTGTGTGTATATACGGTGGCAGTGTATGTGTATATAGTGGTTGTATATATGTGTATGATGGCAGTGTGTGTCTATATAGTGGCAGTGTATATGCATATAGAAGCTGTGTATGTGTATGATGGCCATGTGTGTATAAAGGGGCAGTGTGTGTATACAGAGGCAGTGTATATATTTATGATGGCTGTGTGTGTATATACAGTGGCAGTGTATGTGTATATAGTGGATTTATATGTGTGTATGATGGCAGTGTGTGTCTATATAGTGGCAGTGTATATGCATATAGAAGCTGTGTATGATGGCCACGTGTGTATAAAGGGGGAGTGTGTGTATATAGAAGCAGTGTATATATTTTTGATGACTGTGTGTGTATATACAAAGGCAGTGTATGTGTATATAGTGGCTGTATATGTGTGTATGATGGCAGTGTGTGTCTATATAGTGGCAGTGTATATGCATATAGAAGCTGTGTATGTGTATGATGGCCATGTGTGTATAAAGGGGCAGTGTGTGTATATAGAAGCAGTGTATATATTTATGATGGCTGTGTGTGTATATACAGTGGCAGTGTATGTGTATATAGTGGCTGTATATGTGTGTATGATGGCAGTGTGTGTATATATATATATATATATATATATATAGGGGCAGTGTATATGCATATAGAAGCTGTGTATGTGTATGATGGCCATGTGTGTATAAAGGGGCAGTGTATGTGTATATAGAGGAAGTGTATATATTTATGATGGCTGTGTGTGTATATACGGTGGCAGTGTATGTGTATATAGTGGATGTATATGTGTGTATGATGGCAGTGTGTGTATATATAGTGGCAGTGTATATACATATAGAAGCTGTGTATGTGTATGATGGCCATGTGTGTTTAAAGGGGCAGTGTGTGTATATAGAGGCAGTGTATATATTTATGATGGATGTGTGTGTATATATAGTGGCAGTGTATGTGTATATAGTGGATGTATATGTGTGTATGATGGCTGTATGTGTCTATATAGTGGCAGTGTATGTGTATATAGTGGATGTATATGTGTGTATGATGGCAGTGTGTGTCTATATAGTGGCAGTGTATGTGTATATAGTGGATGTATATGTATGTATGATCGCAGTGTGTGTCTATATAGTGGCAGTGTATATGCATATAGAAGCTGTGTATGTGTACGATGGCCATGTGTCCATAAAGGGACAGTGAGTGTATATAGAGGCAGTGTATATATTTATGATGGCTGTGTGTGTATATACAGTGGCAGTGTATGTGTATATAGTGGCTGTATATGTGTGTATGATGGCAGTGTGTGTATATACATGGGCAGTTCATGTGTATATAGAGGCAGTGTATATATTTATGATGGCTGTATGTGTATATACAGTGGCAGTGTATATAGTGGCTGTATATGTGTGTATGATGGCAATGTGTGTATATATAGGGGCAGTGTATATGCATATAGAAGCTGTGTATGTGTATGATGGCCATGTGTGTATAAAGGGGCAGTGTGTGTATATAGAGGCAGTGTATATATTTATGATGGATGTGTGTGTATATACAGTGGCAGTGTATATAGTGGCTGTATATGTGTGTATGATGGCAGTGTGTGTATATATAGGGGCAGTGTATATGCATATAGAAGCTGTGTATGTGTATGATGGCCATGTGTGTATAAAGGGTCAATGAGTGTATATAGAGGCAGTGTATATATTTATGATGGATGTGTGTGTATATACAGTAGCTGTGTATGTGTATATAGAGGCATTGTATATATTTATGATGGCTGTATGTGTATATACAGTGGCAGTGTATGTGTATATAGTGGCTGTATATGTGTGTATGATGGCAGAGTGTGTCTATATAGTGGCAGTGAATATGTATATAGAAGCTGTGTATGTGTATGATGGCCATGTGTGTATAAAGGGGCAGTGTGTGTATATAGAGGCAGTGTATATATTTATGATGGCTGTGTGTGTATATACAGTGGCAGTGTATGTGTATATAGTGGCTGTATATCTGTGTATGATGGTTGTATGTGTCTATATAGTGGCACTGTATATGCATATAGAAGCTGTGTATGTGTATGATGGCCACGTGTGTATAAAGGGGGAGTGTGTGTATATAGAAGCAGTGTATATATTTTTGATGGCTGTGTGTGTATATACAGTGGCAGTGTATGTGTATATAGTGGATGTATATGTGTGTATGATGGCAGTGTGTGTCTATATAGTGGCAGTGTATATGCATATAGAAGCTGTGTATGTGTGTATGATGGCCATGTGTGTATAAAGGGGCAGTGTGTGTATATAGAAGCAGTGTATATATTTTTGATGGCTGTGTGTGTATATACAGTGGCAGTGTATGTGTATATAGTGGCTGTATATGTGTGTATTATGGCAGTGTGTGTCTATATAGTGGCAGTGTATATGCATATAGAAGCTGTGTATGTGTATGATGGCCATGTGTGTGTATATACAGTGGCAGTGTATGTGTATATAGAAGCAGTGTATATATTTATGATGGCTGTATGTGTATATACAGTGGCAGTGTATGTGTATATAGTGGCTGTATATGTGTGTATGATGGCAGTGTGTGTCTATATAGTGGCAGTGTATGTGTATATAGTGGCTGTATATGTGTGTATTATGGCAGTGTGTGTCTATATAGTGGCAGTGTATATGCATATAGAAGCTGTGTATGCGTATGATGGCCATGTGTGTATAAAGGGGCAGTGAGTGTATATAGTGGCAGTGTATATATTTATGATGGCTGTGTGTGTATATAGGAGCAGTGTATATAT